>NW_028270143.1:133179843-133342343 GCF_037043375.1 Chiloscyllium plagiosum | reverse complement strand
ACCATGCTGGGAGGGGAGAGAGAGTGACCATGCTGGGAGAGGAGAGAGAGAGAGAGAGAGTGACCATGCTGGGAGGGGAGGGGGAGAGAGAGAGAGTGACCATGCTGGGATGGGAGGGGAGAGAGAGAGAGAGAGTGACCATGCTGGGAGGGGAGAGAGAGAGAGAGTGACCATGCTGGGAGGGGAGGGGAGAGAGAGAGAGAGAGAGAGAGAGAGAGAGTGACCATGCTGGGAGGGGAGGGAGAGAGAGAGAGAGTGACCATGCTGGGAGGGGAGAGAGAGAGAGAGTGACCATGCTGGGAGGGGAGAGAGAGAGAGAGAGTGACCATGCTGGGAGGGGAGAGAGAGAGAGAGTGACCATGCTGGGAGGGGAGAGAGAGAGAGAGAGAGTGACCATGCTGGGAGGGGAGAGAGAGAGAGAGAGAGTGACCATGCTGGAAGGGAAGAGAGAGAGAGAGAGTGACCATGCTGGGAGGGGAGGGGGAGAGACAGAGAGAGTGACCATGCTGGGAGAGGAGAGAGAGAGAGAGAGAGTGAGAGTGACCATGCTGGGAGGGGAGAGAGAGAGAGAGAGAGAGTGACCATGCTGGGAGGAGAGAGAGAGAGAGAGAGAGAGAGTGACCATGCTGGGATGGGAGGGGGAGAGACAGAGAGAGTGACCATGCTGGGAGGGGAGGGATAGAGAGAGAGAGAGAGAGAGTGACCATGCTGGGAGGGGAAGGGAGAGAGAGAGAGAGAGAGAGAGTGACCATGCTGGGAGGGGAGAGAGAGAGAGAGAGTGACCATGCAGGGAGGGGAGAGAGAGAGAGAGAGTGACCATGCTGGGAGGGGAGAGAGGGAGAGAGAGTGACCATGCTGGGAGGGAGAGTGAGAGAGAGAGAGTGACCATGCTGGGAGGGGAGACAGAGAGAGAGAGAGTGACCATGCTGGGAGGGGAGGGAGAGCTAGAGTGACCATGCTGGGAGGGGAGAGTGAGAGAGAGATTGTGACCATGCTGGGAGGGGAGAGAGAGAGAGAGAGTGACCATGCTGGGAGGGGAGAGAGAGAGTGACCATGCTGGGAGGGGAGGGAGAGAGAGAGTGACCATGCTGGGAGGGGAGAGAGAGAGAGAGAGAGTGACCATGCTGGGAGGGGAAGGGGAGAGAGAGAGAGAGAGAGTGACCATGATGGGAGGGGAAGGGAGAGAGAGAGAGTGACCATGATGGGAGGGGAGGGGAGAGTGAGAGAGTGACCATGCTGGGAGGGGAGGGGAGAGAGAGAGTGACCATGCTGGGAAGGGAGAGAGAGAGAGAGAGAGAGTGACCATGCTGGTAGGGGAGGGAGAGAGAGAGTGACCATGCTGGGAGGGGAGGGAGAGCTAGAGTGACCATGCTGGGAGGGGAGGGGAGCGAGAGAGTGACCATGCTAGGAGAGGAGGTAGGGAGGGAGAGAGTGACCATGCTGGGAGGGGAGAGAGAGAGAGTGACCATGGTTGGAGGGGAGGAAGGGAGAGAGTGACCATGCTGGGAAGGGAGGGGAGAGAGAGTGACCATGCTGGGAGGGGAGAGAGAGAGAGAGAGTGACCATGCTGGGAGGGGTGGGAGAGAGAGAGAGTGACCATGCTGGGAGGGGAGGGAGAGAGAGAGTGACCATGCTGGGAGGAGAGAGAGAGAGAGAGAGTGACCATGCTGGGAGGGGAGGGGGAGAGAGAGAGAGAGAGTGACCATGATGGGAGGGGAGAGAGAGTGACCATGCTGGGAGAGGAGAGAGAGAGAGAGAGAGTGACCATGCTGGGAGGGGAGGGGGAGAGAGAGAGAGAGAGTGACCATGCTGGGAGGGGAGAGAGAGAGAGAGAGAGTGACCATGCTGGGAGGGGAGGGAGAGAGAGAGAGAGAGAGTGACCATGCTGGGAGGGGAGGGAGAGAGAGAGTGACCATGCTGGGAGGGGAGAGAGAGAGAGAGAGTGACCATGCTGGGAGGGGAGGGAGAGAGAGAGAGAGTGACCATGCTGGAAGGGGAGGGAGAGAGAGAGAGTGACCACGCTGGGATGGGAGGGGGAGAGAGAGAGAGAGAGTGACCATGCTGGGAGGGGAGAGAGAGTGACCATGATGGGAGAGGAGAGAGAGAGAGAGAGAGTGACCATGCTGGGAGGGGAGGGGGAGAGAGAGAGAGTGACCATGCTGGGAGGGGAGGGGAGAGAGAGAGAGAGAGTGACCATGCTGGGTGGGGAGGGTGAGAGAGAGTGACCATGCTGGGAGGGGAGAGAGAGAGAGAGAGAGAGAGAGAGAGTGACCATGCTGGGAGGGGAGGGGAGAGAGAGAGAGAGAGAGAGAGTGACCATGCTGGGAGGGAGGGAGAGAGAGAGAGAGTGACCATGCTGGGAGGGGAGAGAGAGAGAGAGTGACCATGCTGGGAGGGGAGAGAGAGAGAGAGAGAGAGAGTGACCATGCTGGGAGGGGAGAGAGAGAGAGTGACCATGCTGGAAGGGAAGAGAGAGAGAGAGTGACCATGCTGGGAGGGGAGGGGGAGAGACAGAGAGAGTGACCATGCTGGGAGAGGAGAGAGAGAGAGAGAGAGTGAGAGTGACCATGCTGGGAGGGGAGAGAGAGAGAGAGAGAGTGACCATGCTGGGAGGAGTGAGAGAGAGAGAGAGAGTGACCATGCTGGGAGGGGAGGGGGAGAGACAGAGAGAGTGACCATGCTGGGAGGGGAGGGATAGAGAGAGAGAGAGAGAGAGAGAGTGACCATGCTGGGAGGGGAAGGGAGAGAGAGAGAGAGAGAGAGTGACCATGCTGGGAGGGGAGAGAGAGAGAGAGAGTGACCATGCAGGGAGGAGAGAGAGAGAGAGAGAGAGTGACCATGCTGGGAGGGGAGAGAGAGAGAGAGAGTGACCATGCTGGGAGGGAGAGTGAGAGAGAGAGAGTGACCATGCTGGGAGAGGAGACAGAGAGAGAGAGAGAGAGTGACCATGCTGGGTGGGGAGGGTGAGAGAGAGTGACCATGCTGGGAGAGGAGACAGAGAGAGAGAGAGAGAGTGACCATGCTGGGTGGGGAGGGTGAGAGAGAGTGACCATGCTGGGAGGGGAGAGAGAGAGAGAGAGAGAGAGAGAGAGTGACCATGCTGGGAGGGGAGGGGAGAGAGAGAGAGAGAGAGAGAGAGAGTGACCATGCTGGGAGGGAGGGAGAGAGAGAGAGAGTGACCATGCTGGGAGGGGAGAGAGAGAGAGAGTGACCATGCTGGGAGGGGAGAGAGAGAGAGAGAGAGAGAGTGACCATGCTGGGAGGGGAGAGAGAGAGAGTGACCATGCTGGAAGGGAAGAGAGAGAGAGAGTGACCATGCTGGGAGGGGAGGGGGAGAGACAGAGAGAGTGACCATGCTGGGAGAGGAGAGAGAGAGAGAGAGAGTGAGAGTGACCATGCTGGGAGGGGAGAGAGAGAGAGAGAGAGTGACCATGCTGGGAGGAGAGAGAGAGAGAGAGAGAGTGACCATGCTGGGAGGGGAGGGGGAGAGACAGAGAGAGTGACCATGCTGGGAGGGGAGGGATAGAGAGAGAGAGAGAGAGAGAGTGACCATGCTGGGAGGGGAGGGAGGGAGAGAGAGAGTGACCATGCTGGGAGGGGAGAGAGAGAGAGAGAGTGACCATGCAGGGAGGAGAGAGAGAGAGAGAGAGAGTGACCATGCTGGGAGGGGAGAGAGAGAGAGAGAGTGACCATGCTGGGAGGGAGAGTGAGAGAGAGAGAGTGACCATGCTGGGAGAGGAGACAGAGAGAGAGAGAGAGAGTGACCATGCTGGGTGGGGAGGGTGAGAGAGAGTGACCATGCTGGGAGAGGAGACAGAGAGAGAGAGATAGAGTGACCATGCTGGGTGGGGAGGGTGAGAGAGAGTGACCATGCTGGGAGGGGAGAGAGAGAGAGAGAGAGAGAGAGAGTGACCATGCTGGGAGGGGAGGGGAGAGAGAGAGAGAGAGAGAGAGTGACCATGCTGGGAGGGAGGGAGAGAGAGAGAGAGTGACCATGCTGGGAGGGGAGAGAGAGAGAGAGTGACCATGCTGGGAGGGGAGAGAGAGAGAGAGAGAGAGAGTGACCATGCTGGGAGGGGAGAGAGAGAGAGTGACCATGCTGGAAGGGAAGAGAGAGAGAGAGTGACCATGCTGGGAGGCGAGGGGGAGAGACAGAGAGAGTGACCATGCTGGGAGAGGAGAGAGAGAGAGAGAGAGTGAGAGTGACCATGCTGGGAGGGGAGAGAGAGAGAGAGAGAGTGACCATGCTGGGAGGGGAGGGGGAGAGACAGAGAGAGTGACCATGCTGGGAGGGGAGGGATAGAGAGAGAGAGAGAGAGAGAGAGAGTGACCATGCTGGGAGGGGAAGGGAGAGAGAGAGAGAGAGAGAGTGACCATGCAGGGAGGAGAGAGAGAGAGAGAGAGAGTGACCATGCTGGGAGGGGAGAGAGAGAGAGAGAGTGACCATGCAGGGAGGAGAGAGAGAGAGAGAGAGAGTGACCATGCTGGGAGGGGAGAGAGAGAGAGAGAGTGACCATGCTGGGAGGGAGAGTGAGAGAGAGAGAGTGACCATGCTGGGAGAGGAGAAAGAGAGAGAGAGAGAGAGTGACCATGCTGGGAGGGGAGGGAGAGCTAGAGTGACCATGCTGGGAGGGGAGAGTGAGAGAGAGATTGTGACCATGCTGGGAGGGGAGAGAGAGAGAGAGTGACCATGCTGGGAGGGGAGAGAGAGAGAGTGACCATGCTGGGAGGGGAGGGAGAGAGAGAGCGACCATGCTGGGAGGGGAGAGAGAGAGAGAGAGAGTGACCATGATGGGAGGGGAAGGGAGAGAGAGAGAGAGTGACCATGATGGGAGGGGAGGGGAGAGTGAGAGAGTGACCATGCTGGGAGGGGAGGGGAGAGAGAGAGTGACCATGCTGGGAAGGGAGAGAGAGAGAGAGAGAGAGAGTGACCATGCTGGTAGGGGAGAGAGAGAGAGAGAGAGAGAGTGACCATGCTGGTAGGGGAGAGAGAGAGAGAGAGAGAGTGACCATGCTGGTAGGGGAGGGGAGAGAGAGAGTGACCATGCTAGGAGAGGAGGTAGGGAGGGAGAGAGTGACCATGCTGGGAGGGGAGGGGAGAGAGAGAGTGACCATGCTAGGAGAGGAGGTAGGGTGGGAGAGAGTGACCATGCTGGGAGGGGAGAGAGAGAGAGTGACCATGGTTGGAGGGGAGGAAGGGAGAGAGTGACCATGCTGGGAGGGGAGGGGAGAGAGAGTGACCATGCTGGGAGGGGAGGGAGAGAGAGTGACCATGCCGGGAGGTGAGGGAGGGAGAGAGTGACCATGCCGGGAGGGGAGGGAGAGAGAGAGTGACCATGCTGGGAGGGGACAGAGAGAGAGTGACCATGCTGGGAGGGGACAGAGAGAGAGAGAGTGACCATGCTGGGAGGGGTGAGAGAGAGAGTGACCATGCTGGGAGGGGAGGGAGAGAGAGAGTGACCATGCTGGGAGGGGAGGGGAGAGAGAGAGTGACCATGCTGGGAGGGGAGAGAGAGAGTGACCATGCTGGGAGGGGAGGGAGGGAGAGAGAGAGTGACCATGAGGGGAGGGGAGGGAGAGAGAGAGTGACCATGCTGGGAGGGGAGGGGAGAGAGAGAGTGACCATGCTGGGAGGGCAGGGGAGAGAGAGAGTGACCATGCTGGGAGTGGAGGGGAGAGAGAGAGTGACCATGCTGGGAGGGGAGAGAGAGAGTGACCATGCTGGGAGGGGAGGGAGGGAGAGAGAGAGAGTGACCATGCTGGGAGGGGAGGGAGAGAGAGAGTGACCATGCTGGGAGGGGAGAGAGAGAGTGCCCATGCTGGGAGGGGAGGGAGGGAGAGAGTGACCATGCTGGGAGGGGAGGGGAGAGAGAGAGTGACCATGCTGGGAGGGGAGAGAGAGAGTGACCATGCTGGGAGGGGAGAGAGAGAGTGACCATGCTGGGAGGGGAGGGAGGGAGAGAGTGACCATGCTGGGAGGGGAGGGAGAGAGAGAGTGACCATGCTGGGAGGGGAGAGAGAGAGTGACCATGCTGGGAGGGGAGGGAGGGAGAGAGTGACCATGCTGGGAGGGGAGGGAGGGAGAGAGTGACCATGCTAGGAGGGGAGGGAGGGAGAGAGTGACCATGCTGGGAGGGGAGGGAGAGAGTGACCATGCTGGGAGGGGAGGGAGGGAGAGAGTGACCATGCTGGGAGGGGAGGGAGGGAGAGAGTGACCATGCTGGGAGGGGAGGGAGAGAGAGAGTGACCATGCTAGGAGGGGAGGGAGGGAGAGAGTGACCATGCTGGGAGGGGCGGGAGGGAGAGAGTGACCATGCTGGGAGGGGAGGGGAGAGAGAGAGTGACCATGCTAGGAGAGGAGGTAGGGAGGGAGAGAGTGACCATGCTGGGAGGGGAGAGAGAGAGAGTGACCATGGTTGGAGGGGAGGAAGGGAGAGAGTGACCATGCTGGGAGGGGAGGGGAGAGAGAGTGACCATGCTGGGAGGGGAGGGAGAGAGAGTGACCATGCCGGGAGGTGAGGGAGGGAGAGAGTGACCATGCCGGGAGGGGAGGGAGAGAGTGACCATGCTGGGAGGGGACAGAGAGAGAGTGACCATGCTGGGAGGGGACAGAGAGAGAGAGAGTGACCATGCTGGGAGGGGTGAGAGAGAGAGTGACCATGCTGGGAGGTGAGGGAGAGAGAGAGTGACCATGCTGGGAGGGGAGAGAGAGAGTGACCATGCTGGGAGGGGAGGGAGAGAGAGAGTGACCATGCTGGGAGGGGAGGGGAGAGAGAGAGTGACCATGCTGGGAGGGGAGGGAGAGAGAGAGTGACCATGCTGGGAGGGGAGGGAGAGAGAGAGTGACCATGCTGGGAGGGGAGGGGAGAGAGAGAGTGACCATGCTGGGAGGGGAGAGAGAGAGTGACCATGCTGGGAGGGGAGGGAGGGAGAGAGAGAGTGACCATGCTGGGAGGGGAGGGAGAGAGAGAGAGTGACCATGCTGGGAGGGGAGGGAGAGAGAGAGAGTGACCATGCTGGGAGGGGAGGGAGAGAGAGAGTGACCATGCTGGGAGGGGAGGGGAGAGAGAGAGTGACCATGCTGGGAGGGGAGGGAGAGAGAGAGTGACCATGCTGGGAGGGGAGGGAGAGAGAGAGTGACCATGCTGGGAGGGGAGGGGAGAGAGAGAGTGACCATGCTGGGAGGGGAGAGAGAGAGTGACCATGCTGGGAGGGGAGGGAGGGAGAGAGAGAGTGACCATGCTGGGAGGGGAGGGAGAGAGAGAGAGTGACCATGCTGGGAGGGGAGGGAGAGAGAGAGTGACCATGCTGGGAGGGGAGGGGAGAGAGAGAGTGACCATGCTGGGAGGGCAGGGGAGAGAGAGAGTGACCATGCTGGGAGTGGAGGGGAGAGAGAGAGTGACCATGCTGGGAGGGGAGAGAGAGAGTGACCATGCTAGGAGGGGAAGGAGGGAGAGAGAGAGTGACCATGCTGGGAGGGGAGGGAGAGAGAGAGTGACCATGCTGGGAGGGGAGAGAGAGAGTGCCCATGCTGGGAGGGGAGGGAGGGAGAGAGTGACCATGCTGGTAGGGGAGGGGAGAGAGAGAGTGACCATGCTGGGAGGGGAGAGAGAGAGTGACCATGCTGGGAGGGGAGAGAGAGAGTGACCATGCTGGGAGGGGAGGGAGGGAGAGAGTGACCATGCTGGGAGGGGAGGGAGAGAGAGAGTGACCATGCTGGGAGGGGAGAGAGAGAGTGACCATGCTGGGAGGGGAGGGAGGGAGAGAGTGACCATGCTGGGAGGGGAGGGAGGGAGAGAGTGACCATGCTAGGAGGGGAGGGAGGGAGAGAGTGACCATGCTGGGAGGGGAGGGAGAGAGTGACCATGCTGGGAGGGGAGGGAGGGAGAGAGTGACCATGCTGGGAGGGGAGGGAGGGAGAGAGTGACCATGCTGGGAGGGGAGGGAGAGAGAGAGTGACCATGCTAGGAGGGGAGGGAGGGAGAGAGTGACCATGCTGGGAGGGGCGGGAGGGAGAGAGTGACCATGCTGGGAGGGGAGGGAGGGAGAGAGTGACCATGCTGGGAGGGGAGGGAGAGAGAGAGTGACCATGCTGGGAGGGGAGAGAGAGAGAGAGAGAGTGACCATGCTGGGAGGGGAAGGGGAGAGAGAGAGAGAGAGTGACCATGATGGGAGGGGAAGGGAGAGAGAGAGAGAGTGACCATGCTGGGAGGGGAGAGAGAGAGAGAGTGACCATGCTGGGAGGGGAGGGAGAGAGAGAGTGACCATGCTGGGAGGGGAGAGAGAGAGAGAGAGAGAGAGTGACCATGCTGGGAGGGGAGAGAGAGAGAGTGACCATGCTGGAAGGGAAGAGAGAGAGAGAGTGACCATGCTGGGAGGGGAGGGGGAGAGACAGAGAGAGTGACCATGCTGGGAGGGGAGAGAGAGAGAGAGAGAGTGACCATGCTGGGAGGAGAGAGAGAGAGAGAGAGAGTGACCATGCTGGGAGGGGAGGGGGAGAGACAGAGAGAGTGACCATGCTGGGAGGGGAGGGATAGAGAGAGAGAGAGAGAGAGAGAGTGACCATGCTGGGAGGGGAAGGGAGAGAGAGAGAGAGAGAGAGTGACCATGCTGGGAGGGGAGAGAGAGAGAGAGAGTGACCATGCAGGGAGGAGAGAGAGAGAGAGAGAGAGTGACCATGCTGGGAGGGGAGAGAGAGAGAGAGAGTGACCATGCTGGGAGGGAGAGTGAGAGAGAGAGAGTGACCATGCTGGGAGAGGAGACAGAGAGAGAGAGAGAGAGTGACCATGCTGGGAGGGGAGGGAGAGCTAGAGTGACCATGCTGGGAGGGGAGAGTGAGAGAGAGATTGTGACCATGCTGGGAGGGGAGAGAGAGAGAGAGTGACCATGCTGGGAGGGGAGAGAGAGAGAGTGACCATGCTGGGAGGGGAGGGAGAGCTAGAGTGACCATGCTGGGAGGGGAGAGTGAGAGAGAGATTGTGACCATGCTGGGAGGGGAGAGAGAGAGAGAGTGACCATGCTGGGAGGGGAGAGAGAGAGAGAGAGAGTGACCATGATGGGAGGGGAAGGGAGAGAGAGAGAGAGTGACCATGATGGGAGGGGAGGGGAGAGTGAGAGAGTGACCATGCTGGGAGGGGAGGGGAGAGAGAGAGTGACCATGCTGGGAAGGGAGAGAGAGAGAGAGAGAGAGAGTGACCATGCTGGTAGGGGAGAGAGAGAGAGAGAGAGAGTGACCATGCTGGTAGGGGAGGGGAGAGAGAGAGTGACCATGCTAGGAGAGGAGGTAGGGAGGGAGAGAGTGACCATGCTGGGAGGGGAGGGGAGAGAGAGAGTGACCATGCTAGGAGAGGAGGTAGGGTGGGAGAGAGTGACCATGCTGGGAGGGGAGAAAGAGAGAGTGACCATGGTTGGAGGGGAGGAAGGGAGAGAGTGACCATGCTGGGAGGGGAGGGGAGAGAGAGTGACCATGCTGGGAGGGGAGGGAGAGAGAGTGACCATGCCGGGAGGTGAGGGAGGGAGAGAGTGACCATGCCGGGAGGGGAGGGAGAGAGAGAGTGACCATGCTGGGAGGGGACAGAGAGAGAGTGACCATGCTGGGAGGGGACAGAGAGAGAGAGAGTGACCATGCTGGGAGGGGTGAGAGAGAGAGTGACCATGCTGGGAGGGGAGGGAGAGAGAGAGTGACCATGCTGGGAGGGGAGGGGAGAGAGAGAGTGACCATGCTGGGAGGGGAGAGAGAGAGTGACCATGCTGGGAGGGGAGGGAGGGAGAGAGAGAGTGACCATGCTGGGAGGGGAGGGAGAGAGAGAGAGTGACCATGCTGGGAGGGGAGGGAGAGAGAGAGTGACCATGCTGGGAGGGGAGGGGAGAGAGAGAGTGACCATGCTGGGAGGGCAGGGGAGAGAGAGAGTGACCATGCTGGGAGTGGAGGGGAGAGAGAGAGTGACCATGCTGGGAGGGGAGAGAGAGAGTGACCATGCTGGGAGGGGAGGGAGGGAGAGAGAGAGAGTGACCATGCTGGGAGGGGAGGGAGAGAGAGAGTGACCATGCTGGGAGGGGAGAGAGAGAGTGCCCATGCTGGGAGGGGAGGGAGGGAGAGAGTGACCATGCTGGGAGGGGAGGGGAGAGAGAGAGTGACCATGCTGGGAGGGGAGAGAGAGAGTGACCATGCTGGGAGGGGAGAGAGAGAGTGACCATGCTGGGAGGGGAGGGAGGGAGAGAGTGACCATGCTGGGAGGGGAGGGAGAGAGAGAGTGACCATGCTGGGAGGGGAGAGAGAGAGTGACCATGCTGGGAGGGGAGGGAGGGAGAGAGTGACCATGCTGGGAGGGGAGGGAGGGAGAGAGTGACCATGCTAGGAGGGGAGGGAGGGAGAGAGTGACCATGCTGGGAGGGGAGGGAGAGAGTGACCATGCTGGGAGGGGAGGGAGGGAGAGAGTGACCATGCTGGGAGGGGAGGGAGGGAGAGAGTGACCATGCTGGGAGGGGAGGGAGAGAGAGAGTGACCATGCTAGGAGGGGAGGGAGGGAGAGAGTGACCATGCTGGGAGGGGCGGGAGGGAGAGAGTGACCATGCTGGGAGGGGAGGGGTGAGAGAGAGTGACCATGCTAGGAGAGGAGGTAGGGAGGGAGAGAGTGACCATGCTGGGAGGGGAGAGAGAGAGAGTGACCATGGTTGGAGGGGAGGAAGGGAGAGAGTGACCATGCTGGGAGGGGAGGGGAGAGAGAGTGACCATGCTGGGAGGGGAGGGAGAGAGAGTGACCATGCCGGGAGGTGAGGGAGGGAGAGAGTGACCATGCCGGGAGGGGAGGGAGAGAGAGAGTGACCATGCTGGGAGGGGACAGAGAGAGAGTGACCATGCTGGGAGGGGACAGAGAGAGAGAGAGTGACCATGCTGGGAGGGGTGAGAGAGAGAGTGACCATGCTGGGAGGGGAGGGAGAGAGAGAGTGACCATGCTGGGAGGGGAGAGAGAGAGTGACCATGCTGGGAGGGGAGGGAGGGAGAGAGAGAGTGACCATGCTGGGAGGGGAGGGAGAGAGAGAGTGACCATGCTGGGAGGGGAGAGAGAGAGTGCCCATGCTGGGAGGGGAGGGAGGGAGAGAGTGACCATGCTGGTAGGGGAGGGGAGAGAGAGAGTGACCATGCTGGGAGGGGAGAGAGAGAGTGACCATGCTGGGAGGGGAGAGAGAGAGTGACCATGCTGGGAGGGGAGGGAGGGAGAGAGTGACCATGCTGGGAGGGGAGGGAGAGAGAGAGTGACCATGCTGGGAGGGGAGAGAGAGAGTGACCATGCTGGGAGGGGAGGGAGGGAGAGAGTGACCATGCTGGGAGGGGAGGGAGGGAGAGAGTGACCATGCTAGGAGGGGAGGGAGGGAGAGAGTGACCATGCTGGGAGGGGAGGGAGAGAGTGACCATGCTGGGAGGGGAGGGAGGGAGAGAGTGACCATGCTGGGAGGGGAGGGAGGGAGAGAGTGACCATGCTGGGAGGGGAGGGAGAGAGAGAGTGACCATGCTGGGAGGGGCGGGAGGGAGAGAGTGACCATGCTGGGAGGGGAGGGAGGGAGAGAGTGACCATGCTGGGAGGGGAGGGAGAGAGAGAGTGACCATGCTGGGAGGGGAGGGAGGGAGGGAGAGAGTGACCATGCTGGGAGGGGAGGGAGGGAGAGAGTGACCATGCTGGGAGGGGAGGGAGGGAGAGAGTGACCATGCTGGGAGGGGAGGGAGAGAGAGAGTGACCATGCTGGGAGGGGAGGGAGGGAGGGAGAGAGTGACCATGCTGGGAGGGGAGGGAGGGAGAGAGTGACCATGCTGGGAGGGGAGAGAGAGAGTGACCATGCTGGGAGGGGAGGGAGGGAGAGAGTGACCATGCTGGGAGGGGAGGGAGGGAGAGAGTGACCATGCTAGGAGGGGAGGGAGGGAGAGAGTGACCATGCTGGGAGGGGCGGGAGGGAGAGAGTGACCATGCTGGGAGGGGAGGGAGAGAGAGAGTGACCATGCTGGGAGGGGCGGGAGGGAGAGAGTGACCATGCTGGGAGGGGAGGGAGGGAGAGATTGACCATGCTGGGAGGGGAGGGAGAGAGAGAGTGACCATGCTGGGAGGGGCGGGAGGGAGAGAGTGACCATGCTGGGAGGGGAGGGAGGGAGAGAGTGACCATGCTGGGAGGGGAGGGAGAGAGAGAGTGACCATGCTGGGAGGGGAGGGAGGGAGGGAGAGAGTGACCATGCTGGGAGGGGAGGGAGAGAGAGAGTGACCATGCTGGGAGGGGAGGGAGGGAGGGAGAGAGTGACCATGCTGGGAGGGGAGGGAGAGAGAGAGTGACCATGCTGGGAGGGGAGGGAGGGAGGGAGAGAGTGACCATGCTGGGAGGGGAGGGAGAGAGTGACCATGCTGGGAGGGGAGGGAGAGAGTGACCATGCTGGGAGGGGAGCAGACTGGCCTTTGAGCTGTGACAGACATGACCTGAGGACAGTGGAGCGAGAGTCAGGAATCTCCCGAAGGGGACAGCAGTCAGAAAGCCTGGTTCACTCTGGGAGCATCATCGCATTGAGGAAGGGGAGTGAAGTCTTCCATCAAGGATTTCGGGAACTTCGGAGCAGGACTTCAATGCTGCAGGTTAGTGTCTATTAGGCCATTCGGCCCATCAAGTCTGCTCCACCATTTGATCACAGCTGATGTTCCTCAACCCCATTCTCCTCCCTTCTCCCTGTAACCCTCGATCCCTGTACTAATCAAGTACGTACCTATCTCTGTCATAAATACTCGGCCTCCCCAGCCCTCTGCAGCAAGGGGTTCCACAGGTTCACTGCCGTCTGGCTAAAGCAATTTGTCCCTTCACCCTGAGGCTGTGCCCTCGGGTCCGAGTGGAAACATCTTCTCCACGTGCCCTCGAGCCAGGCCTCTCAGTATCCTGTAAATCTCAATCCCATCCCCCCTCCTCCTTCTAAACCCCATCGAGTCCAGACCCAGAGTCCTCAACCGTTCCTCGTGACCAGCCCCTCACCCCCGGGATCATTGTTGTAAGCCCCCTCTGGGCCCCCTCCAACACCAACACTCCCGTCCTTAGGTACGGGGCCCAAAACTGCTCACTATATTCCAAATGTAGCCTGACCAGAGCCTTACCCAGCCTCAGCAGGACGTCCCTGCTCTTGTATCTCGTCCTCTTGAACTGAATATCAACATTGCATTTTCCTTCCTGACACCAACGGGACCTGCTGGTTCATGCTCAGAGAATCCTGAACAAGGACTCCCAAGTCCCTTTGGATTTCTGAAACCTTTCCCCATTTAGGCCATGTCTCTGTCCTTCCTCCCATAGCATTTAACCTCACACTTTCCCATGTGGTATTCTATCTGGCACCACTCTGCCCACCCCCCCCCGGCCTGTCCAAGGCCTTATCAGCCTCCCTGCTACCGTCTCTTCACCTAGCTTTGTGTTAATGGAGTATTTTCTCAAGTCTCCGGTGTGGGGCTCCAGCTCACAGCTTTCCATCTCTGAGTGAGTGTGATATGACTGTAGTCTGCAGCTCACAGCCACCCAGGGTCACACAGGGACACAGCTCAGAGTCACGGTGGGGCACAGCTCAGAGTCACACAGGGACACAGCTGAGTCACACTGGGACATAGCTCAGAGTCACGCTGGGGCACAGCTCAGAGTCACGGTGGGACACAGCTCAGAGTCACGGTGGGACACAGCTCAGAGTCACGCTGGGGCACAGCTCAGAGTCACGCTGGGACACAGCTCAGAGTCACGGTGGGACACAGCTCAGAGTCACGGTGGGACACAGCTCAGAGTCACGGTGGGGCACAGCTCAGAGTCACGGTGGGGCACAGCTCAGAGTCACGGTGGGGCACAGCTCAGAGTCACGGTGGGACACAGCTCAGAGTCACGGTGGGACACAGCTCAGAAACACGCTGGGACACAGCTCAGAGTCACACTGGGACACAGCTCAGAGTCACACTGGGACACAGCTCAGAATCACGGTGGGACACAGCTCAGAGTCACGGTGGGACACAGCTCAGAGTCACGGTGGGACACAGCTCAGAGTCACGGTGGGACACAGCTCAGAAACACGCTGGGACACAGCTCAGAGTCACGGTGGGACACAGCTCAGAGTCACGCTGGGACACAGCTCAGAGTCACGGTGGGACACAGCTCAGAGTCACGGTGGGACACAGCTCAGAAACACGCTGGGACACAGCTCAGAAACACGCTGGGACACAGCTCAGAGTCACGGTGGGACACAGCTCAGAAACACGCTGGGACACAGCTCAGAGTCACGCTGGGACACAGCTCAGAGTCATGGTGGGACACAGCTCAGGGTCACGGTGGGACACAGCTCAGAGTCACGGTGGGACACAGCTCAGAGTCACGCTGGGACACAGCTCAGAGTCACGGTGGGACACAGCTCAGAGTCACGGTGGGGCACAGCTCAGAGTCACGCTGGGACACAGCTCAGAGTCATGGTGGGACACAGCTCAGGGTCACGGTGGGACACAGCTCAGAGTCACGGTGGGACACAGCTCAGAGTCACGGTGGGGCACAGCTCAGAGTCATGGTGGGACACAGCTCAGAGTCACGGTGGGACACAGCTCAGAGTCACGGTGGGACACAGCTCAGAGTCACGGTGGGGCACAGCTCAGAGTCACGGTGGGACACAGCTCAGAGTCACACTGGGACACAGCTCAGAGTCACACTGGGACACAGCTCAGAGTCACACTGGGACACAGCTCAGAGTCACGGTGGGACACAGCTCAGAGTCACGCTGGGACACAGCTCAGAGTCACGGTGGGACACAGCTCAGAGTCACGGTGGGGCACAGCTCAGAGTCACGCTGGGACACAGCTCAGAGTCACGGTGGGACACAGCTCAGAGTCACACTGGGACACAGCTCAGAGTCACACTGGGACACAGCTCAGAGTCACACTGGGACACAGCTCAGAGTCACACTAGGACACAGCTCAGAGTCATGGTGGGACACAGCTCAGAGTCACACTGGAACACAGCTCAGAGTCACACTGGAACACAGCTCAGAGTCACACTGGGACACAGCTCAGAGTCACACTGGGACACAGCTCAGAGTCACACTAGGACACAGCTCAGAGTCATGGTGGGACACAGCTCAGAGTCACACTGGAACAGCTCAGAGTCATGGTGGGACACAGCTCAGAGTCATGGTGGGACACAGCTCAGAGTCACGGTGGGACACAGCTCAGAGTCACGGTGGGACACAGCTCAGAGTCACGCTGGGACACAGCTCAGAGTCACACTGGGGCACAGCTCAGAGTCATGGTGGGACACAGCTCAGAGTCATGGTGGGACACAGCTCAGAGTCACGGTGGGACACAGCTCAGAGTCACGGTGGGACACAGCTCAGAGTCACGCTGGGACACAGCTCAGACTCACGCTGGGACACAGCTCAGAGTCACGCTGGGACACAGCTCAGAATCACGCTGGGACACAGCTCAGAGTCACGGTGGGACACAGCTCAGAGTCACGGTGGGGCACAGCTCAGAGTCACACTGGGACACAGCTCAGAGTCACGCTGGGACACAGCTCAGAGTCACGCTGGGACACAGCTCAGAGTCACACTGGGGCACAGCTCAGAGTCATGGTGGGACACAGCTCAGAGTCATGGTGGGACACAGCTCAGAGTCATGGTGGGACACAGCTCAGAGTCACGGTGGGACACAGCTCAGAGTCACGGTGGGACACAGCTCAGAGTCACGCTGGGACACAGCTCAGACTCACGCTGGGACACAGCTCAGAGTCACGGTGGGACACAGCTCAGAGTCACGCTGGGACACAGCTCAGAATCACGCTGGGACACAGCTCAGAGTCACGGTGGGACACAGCTCAGAGTCACGGTGGGGCACAGCTCAGAGTCACACTGGGACACAGCTCAGAGTCACGCTGGGACACAGCTCAGAGTCACGCTGGGACACAGCTCAGAGTCACGGTGGGGCAGAGCTCAGAGTCATGGAGGGGCACAGCTCAGAGTCACACTGGGACACAGCTCAGAGTCACGGTGGGGCACAGCTCAGAGTCATGGTGGGGCACAGCTCAGAGTCACGCTGGGACACAGCTCAGAGTCACGGTGGGACACAGCTCAGAGTCACAGTGGGGCACAGCTCAGAGTCACACTGGGACACAGCTCAGAGTCACGGTGGGGCACAGCTCAGAGTCACACTGGGACACAGCTCAGAGTCACGCTGGGACACAGCTCAGAGTCACGGTGGGGCACAGCTCAGAGTCACGGTGGGACACAGCTCAGAGTCACGGTGGGACACAGCTCAGAGTCACGCTGGGACACAGCTCAGACTCACGCTGGGACACAGCTCAGAGTCACGCTGGGACACAGCTCAGAATCACGCTGGGACACAGCTCAGAGTCACGGTGGGACACAGCTCAGAGTCACGGTGGGACACAGCTCAGAGTCACGCTGGGACACAGCTCAGACTCACGCTGGGACACAGCTCAGAGTCACGGTGGGACACAGCTCAGAGTCACGCTGGGACACAGCTCAGAATCACGCTGGGACACAGCTCAGAGTCACGGTGGGACACAGCTCAGAGTCACGGTGGGGCACAGCTCAGAGTCACACTGGGACACAGCTCAGAGTCACGCTGGGACACAGCTCAGAGTCACGCTGGGACACAGCTCAGAGTCACGGTGGGGCAGAGCTCAGAGTCATGGAGGGGCACAGCTCAGAGTCACACTGGGACACAGCTCAGAGTCACGGTGGGGCACAGCTCAGAGTCATGGTGGGGCACAGCTCAGAGTCACGCTGGGACACAGCTCAGAGTCACGGTGGGACACAGCTCAGAGTCACAGTGGGGCACAGCTCAGAGTCACACTGGGACACAGCTCAGAGTCACGGTGGGGCACAGCTCAGAGTCACACTGGGACACAGCTCAGAGTCACGCTGGGACACAGCTCAGAGTCACGGTGGGGCACAGCTCAGAGTCACGGTGGGACACAGCTCAGAGTCACGGTGGGACACAGCTCAGAGTCACGCTGGGACACAGCTCAGACTCACGCTGGGACACAGCTCAGAGTCACGCTGGGACACAGCTCAGAATCACGCTGGGACACAGCTCAGAGTCACGGTGGGACACAGCTCAGAGTCACGGTGGGGCACAGCTCAGAGTCACACTGGGACACAGCTCAGAGTCACGCTGGGACACAGCTCAGAGTCACGCTGGGACACAGCTCAGAGTCACACTGGGGCACAGCTCAGAGTCATGGTGGGACACAGCTCAGAGTCATGGTGGGACACAGCTCAGAGTCACGGTGGGACACAGCTCAGAGTCACGGTGGGACACAGCTCAGAGTCACGCTGGGACACAGCTCAGACTCACGCTGGGACACAGCTCAGAGTCACGCTGGGACACAGCTCAGAATCACGCTGGGACACAGCTCAGAGTCACGGTGGGACACAGCTCAGAGTCACGGTGGGGCACAGCTCAGAGTCACACTGGGACACAGCTCAGAGTCACGCTGGGACACAGCTCAGAGTCACGCTGGGACACAGCTCAGAGTCACACTGGGGCACAGCTCAGAGTCATGGTGGGACACAGCTCAGAGTCATGGTGGGACACAGCTCAGAGTCATGGTGGGACACAGCTCAGAGTCACGGTGGGACACAGCTCAGAGTCACGGTGGGACACAGCTCAGAGTCACGCTGGGACACAGCTCAGACTCACGCTGGGACACAGCTCAGAGTCACGGTGGGACACAGCTCAGAGTCACGCTGGGACACAGCTCAGAATCACGCTGGGACACAGCTCAGAGTCACGGTGGGACACAGCTCAGAGTCACGGTGGGGCACAGCTCAGAGTCACACTGGGACACAGCTCAGAGTCACGCTGGGACACAGCTCAGAGTCACGCTGGGACACAGCTCAGAGTCACGGTGGGGCACAGCTCAGAGTCATGGAGGGGCACAGCTCAGAGTCACACTGGGACACAGCTCAGAGTCACGGTGGGGCACAGCTCAGAGTCATGGTGGGGCACAGCTCAGAGTCACGCTGGGACACAGCTCAGAGTCACGGTGGGACACAGCTCAGAGTCACAGTGGGGCACAGCTCAGAGTCACACTGGGACACAGCTCAGAGTCACGGTGGGGCACAGCTCAGAGTCACACTGGGACACAGCTCAGAGTCACGCTGGGACACAGCTCAGAGTCACGGTGGGGCACAGCTCAGAGTCACGGTGGGACACAGCTCAGAGTCACGCTGGGGCACAGCTCAGAGTCACGGTGGGACACAGCTCAGAGTCACACTGGGACACAGCTCAGAGTCACGCTGGGGCACAGCTCAGAGTCACGGTGGGGCACAGCTCAGAGTCACGGTGGGGCACAGCTCAGAGTCACGGTGGGACACAGCTCAGAGTCACGCTGGGACACAGCTCAGAGTCACGGTGGGGCACAGCTCAGAGTCACGGTGGGACACAGCTCAGAGTCACGGTGGGACACAGCTCAGAGTCACGGTGGGGCACAGCTCAGAGTCACGCTGGGACACAGCTCAGAGTCACGGTGGGGCACAGCTCAGAGTCACGGTGGGACACAGCTCAGAGTCACGGTGGGACACAGCTCAGAGTCACACTGGGACACAGCTCAGAGTCACGCTGGGGCACAGCTCAGAGTCACGGTGGGGCACAGCTCAGAGTCACGGTGGGACACAGCTCAGAGTCACGGTGGGACACAGCTCAGAGTCACACTGGGACACAGCTCAGAGTCACGCTGGGACACAGCTCAGAGTCACGCTGGGACACAGCTCAGAGTCACACTGGGGCACAGCTCAGAGTCATGGTGGGACACAGCTCAGAGTCATGGTGGGACACAGCTCAGAGTCATGGTGGGACACAGCTCAGAGTCACGGTGGGACACAGCTCAGAGTCACGGTGGGACACAGCTCAGAGTCACGGTGGGACACAGCTCAGAGTCACGGTGGGACACAGCTCAGAGTCACGCTGGGACACAGCTCAGACTCACGCTGGGACACAGCTCAGAGTCACGGTGGGACACAGCTCAGAGTCACGCTGGGACACAGCTCAGAATCACGCTGGGACACAGCTCAGAGTCACGGTGGGACACAGCTCAGAGTCACGGTGGGGCACAGCTCAGAGTCACACTGGGACACAGCTCAGAGTCACGCTGGGACACAGCTCAGAGTCACGCTGGGACACAGCTCAGAGTCACGGTGGGGCACAGCTCAGAGTCATGGAGGGGCACAGCTCAGAGTCACACTGGGACACAGCTCAGAGTCACGGTGGGGCACAGCTCAGAGTCATGGTGGGGCACAGCTCAGAGTCACGCTGGGACACAGCTCAGAGTCACGGTGGGACACAGCTCAGAGTCACAGTGGGGCACAGCTCAGAGTCACACTGGGACACAGCTCAGAGTCACGGTGGGGCACAGCTCAGAGTCACACTGGGACACAGCTCAGAGTCACGCTGGGACACAGCTCAGAGTCACGGTGGGGCACAGCTCAGAGTCACGGTGGGACACAGCTCAGAGTCACGCTGGGGCACAGCTCAGAGTCACGGTGGGACACAGCTCAGAGTCACACTGGGACACAGCTCAGAGTCACGCTGGGGCACAGCTCAGAGTCACGCTGGGACACAGCTCAGAGTCACGGTGGGACACAGCTCAGAGTCACGCTGGGACACAGCTCAGAGTCACGGTGGGGCACAGCTCAGAGTCACGGTGGGGCACAGCTCAGAGTCACGGTGGGACACAGCTCAGAGTCACGGTGGGACACAGCTCAGAGTCACGCTGGGACACAGCTCAGAGTCACGGTGGGGCACAGCTCAGAGTCACGGTGGGACACAGCTCAGAGTCACGGTGGGACACAGCTCAGAGTCACGGTGGGGCACAGCTCAGAGTCACGCTGGGACACAGCTCAGAGTCACGGTGGGGCACAGCTCAGAGTCACGGTGGGACACAGCTCAGAGTCACGGTGGGACACAGCTCAGAGTCACACTGGGGCACAGCTCAGAGTCACGGTGGGGCACAGCTCAGAGTCACGGTGGGGCACAGCTCAGAGTCACGCTGGGACACAGCTCAGAGTCACGGTGGGACACAGCTCAGAGTCACACTGGAACACAGCTCAGAGTCACACTGGGACACAGCTCAGAGTCACACTGGGACACAGCTCAGAGTCACGGTGGGGCACAGCTCAGAGTCACGCTGGGACACAGCTCAGAGTCACGGTGGGACACAGCTCAGAGTCACACTGGGACACAGCTCAGAGTCACACTGGGACACAGCTCAGAGTCACGGTGGGGCACAGCTCAGAGTCACGCTGGGACACAGCTCAGAGTCACACTGGGACACAGCTCAGAGTCACGGTGGGACACAGCTCAGAGTCACACTGGGACACAGCTCAGAGTCACGGTGGGACACAGCTCAGAGTCACACTGGGACACAGCTCAGAGTCACGGTGGGACACAGCTCAGAGTCACGGTGGGACACAGCTCAGAGTCACACTGGGACACAGCTCAGAGTCACACTGGGACACAGCTCAGAGTCACGGTGGGACACAGCTCAGAGTCACGGTGGGACACAGCTCAGAGTCACGGTGGGACACAGCTCAGAGTCACACTGGGACACAGCTCAGAGTCACGGTGGGACACAGCTCAGAGTCACACTGGGACACAGCTCAGAGTCACGGTGGGACACAGCTCAGAGTCACGGTGGGGCACAGCTCAGAGTCACGGTGGGGCACAGCTCAGAGTCACGCTGGGACACAGCTCTGTCGAGGTGCCAGAGGATGCAGTTATGTGGAGGAGTAGTTTGCAATGCGCTGTGTACCTGAGTTGTTCGTTGTAGATTTCCAGCATGCTAATGGAGATACTGTATCTCCAGGAGGCACTCCGTGCATCAGTCTCCTGGAAGAGCACGCGTAGAGCCCGTTGGTTAATGCCAGGAGCTTCTGCCACCCCCTGGAAGGCAAATTGGCAAAATCAGTGTCTGACCCTCTCCTGCCCTCGTCCTCCCTGGGACACTGACACACACACACACACACACAGGAGATTCATTCCCCAAACTGTACCCAGCAGGGTACACCCACACGGCTGTTTAGACAGTGACCCCTCAGCACAACTCAACATGTCAGGCTGAAGACCAAAATCAAAAGTTGCTGGAAATGCTCAGTGGGTCTGGCAGCATCTGCTCAGCTCTGAGCAAGGATCACCACACCCCAAACATTCACTTGGATTTCTCTCCACGGAAGCTGCAGCTGTACAAAACTCTGGTGTGGCCGCACTTGGAGTATTGTGTACAGTTCTGGTCACCGCATTATAAGAAGGATGTGGAAGTGTTGGAAAGGGGTCAGAGGAGATTTACTAGGATGTTGCCTGGTATGGAGGGAAGGTCTTACGAGGGAAGACTGAGGGACTTGAGGCTGTTTTCGTTAGAGAGAGGGTTGAGAGTTGACTTATTTGAGACACACAAGTGGGGTTAGGTAGGGTGGACAGTGAGAGCCTTTTTCCTCGGATGGCGATGGCTAGCACGAGGGTATGTAGCTTTAAATTGAGGGGTGACAGGTATAGGACAGATGTCAGAGATGGTTTCTTTACTCAGAGAGTATCAGGGGCGTGGAACACACTGCCTGTAACAGTAGTAGATTCGCCAACTTTCAGGGTATTTAAATGGTCATTGGATAAATATATGGATGAAAATGGAATAGTGTAGGTTAGACGGGCTTCAGATTGTTGTGCCGAACTGTGGAACCATGGAGGGCCGAGGGGCCTGTACTGCGCTGTAATGTTCTATGTTCTGTGTTCTAGAAGCTGCCAGACCTGCTGAGCTTTTCCAGCAATTTCTGTTTTTGTTCCCAATTTGCAGTTCTTTTGGCTCTTATAGAGGACTAAAGACAGATGGTCATGAGGAAAATCTTTCTTGCACGAAAGTGGAGTGTCACTGACTAAGCCAGCACTTACTGTCCATCCCTAATTACCCCGAGGGCAGTCAAGAGTCAACCACATTGCTGTGGGTCTGGAGTCACGTGTAGGCCAGATCAGGTAAAGATGACAAGTTTTCTTCCCTCAAGGACATTCGTGACCCAGATGGGCTTTTCCCAACAATCAGTAATCAATTCCCAGTCATCATCTCGCAGATTAGCTTCATATTCCAGTTGTGTTTTATTGAGATTCGATCCCAACAGCTCCTGGGCTGGGATTTGAACCATGAGCACTCATATAAAACCAACAACTGCCCAGATGCTGGAAATCTGAAACAAAACCAGACATTGCTGGAGAAACTCAGTAGCACGTGTGGAGAGAGAAAAGCAGAGTTTCCAGTGCTCGATGGAGGGGAGAGCTCTCTCTCAAAACTCTGCGCTGAGCCTCACTGGATTCATCATCTAACTCAGTCCCCTGTCCCTGCTCTCCCCCCCGTAGCCTGTGATCTCTTTCACCTGAAGAACTAGACCAAATTTATTCTGAGCTGATGCCCTCTGGTCCTAGACTGTCCCCCAGGGGGGCGCCATTCAATGTTTTTGCCTTAACTGCTCTCTGTGATAGAGAGGTCCACAGACTCCCCGTCCACTCTCTGGGTAAGGCCATTTCTCAACATCTCAGTCCCACCCCATCTCGTTCAGACTGTCACCCCTGCATCTGGAACCCAGCTCCCCCCACCCCACCCCACCCCACCCACACCCGGGTCAGCAGGAACATTCTCCCTGTGTTTACCCCTGTCTGGTCCCGTTAGAATTTTATAGCTTTCTAGGTAACTCCTGCCTTTGCACCCCAGTGATGCTGGTCCGAACTGATCCAATCTCTCTCTCAGTCCTGCTGCCTCAGAAATCAGACCTATCCTTGGGGAGGGCGTGTTTCTTTCGGGTAAAGACACTCCCTCCTGTATCGGGAACAGGGAGGGGGGTGTAATGTGCTCACTCTGTGGTCCTGCCCCTCCTCCCAACCTCCACCCAGTGCCCTCTCCCTTACCTCCATGGTGTATGTCTTTCCCGATCCCGTCTGTCCGTAGGCAAAGATGCAGACATTGTAACCATCAATACAGGAAGTGATGAGGGGCTCGATCTCTTCGAAGACCTGAGCACAGAGAGAGGAAGGACACAGAGAGAGTGTGGGTGAACAGGGATGGGGATAGAGAGAGAGTGTGGGTGAACAGGGATGGGGATAGAGAGAGAGTGTGGGTAAACAGGGATGGGGATAGAGAGAGAGTGTAGGTGAACAGAGAGGGGGACAGAGAGAGAGTGTGGGTGAACAGGGAGGGGGACACAGAGAGAGTGTGGGTGAACAGGGAGGGGGACACACAGAGAGTGTGGGGGAACAGGGAGGGGGACACAGAGAGAGAGTGTGGGTGAACAGAGAGGTGGGACAGAGAGAGAGTGTGGGTGAACAGGGAGGGGGACACAGAGAAAGTGTGGGGGAACAGGGAGGAGGACACAGAGAGAGAGTGTGGGGGAACAGAGAGGGGGACAGAGAGAGTGTGGGTGAACAGGGAGGGGGACACAGAGAGAGAGTGTGGGGGAACAGGGAGGGGGACACAGAGAGAGTGTGGGGGAACAGGGAGGGGGACAGAGAGAGAGTGTGGGTGAACAGGGAGGGAGGCACAGAGAGAGAGTGTGGGTGACATCTCTGCTCTGGGGAAAAGGCCCTGACTATCCATTCTGTCTGAGCCTGTCATAATTTTGTAAACCTCCATCAGGCAGCCTTATCCTTCCTGTCCAGTGGGAGACTGTGAGGGGGCGGGAGAGAGGTTGTGAGGGCATGAGGGAGAGGGAGGGAGGCTGTGAGGGAATGGTGGAGTTGGAGAGGGAGGGAGCTGTGATGGGGTGGGGGAGAGGGAGAGGGAGGGTGGGTGTGTGGGGGTGGTGGGGAGGGAGAGGGAGGGAGGGTGGCTTTAAGGAAGAGGGCACCATCTTAAAGCTGTCAAAGGGACACTCAGCCAATGATTAATCAGGAAAACTCAATATCTGTGAGGTAATTAATTATGTGCAAATGTCTGTGGAATCTCTAGTTTAAGGCTGCATTTGATCAGGAACTATTGTGTGAGAAATACAGTCTCAACTGTAAAATGTAAATGTGTGATTGAGATCTGGCATGGAGTAAAAAGGGTTGAAGCAGCCTGGTTAAAGTTTTCCAGCTTTGGGAATGTGTAATGGGAATGCTCGAGTTCACACATCCCAAGGGAATGTTTAGGGTGTTGGCCTTTCGAATGTGAAAGTGTGTCAAGAGAACCCTTGTACTGCTGTTGCCCTGAGCCAATTTAAACTCCATGGGTTTTACAAAGCTAACAGTGACATTGTGAATTGTGGCTTTAAGTGTAACAGAGAGCTGATTGTTATTGGATTTTTGGATGAACTCTGTTTTGGTGAATCCAAACACACCGTCCCGGAACACAGACACAAAAAGTGATGTCGCTACACAACTGCTTCACCAAGTACAGGGCACAGCGAGAATGAAAACCCCTGGAAACTACAAACAAATGCCGGAAATTCAAAACTAAAACCCCTGAAAACCAAAACTAGTCATTTGAAAACCAAAAATAAACCTCTAAAAACCAAACCTAAACCCTCCATAAATCAAAACTAATCATTTGAAAACCAAACCCCTGAAAACCAAAACCAAATCTCTAAAAACCAAAACTAAACACATGAAAACCAAAACTAAATTCCTGAAAGCCAAAATCAATCCTCTAAAAACCAAAACGAAACCCCTGAAAACCAAAACTAAACCCACAAAAAAGAAAACAAAAACAAACCCTTGAAAACCAAAGATCAAGCCTCAGGAAACTCTGCGAGCAACCCTGAACAGAAAATTTCCTGACCCACAATGCCCTGGGGGGGGGGGGGGGGGGGGGGGGCGGGGGTGAATTCCAGGATTTTGACCCAGTGACAGTGAAGGAACGGAGATACATTTCCAACTCAGGGTGGTGAGGGGCTCGGAGGGGAACTTTCAGGGGGTGGTATTGCCCCCTACCTTTGGGTAGAAGGTTTTGGACATGGATGAGGTCAGATTGGAATCCATGCCCACTCCCCGTGTCTGCGTGGGTTTCCTCCGGGTGCTCCGGTTTCCTCCCACAATCCAAAGATGTGCAGGTCAGGGTGAATTGGCCATGCTAAATTGCCCGTAGTGTTAGGTAAAGGGGCAAATGTAGGGGAATGGGTGGGTTGCGCTTCGGCGGGTCGGTGTGGACTTGTTGGGCCGAAGGGCCTGTTTCCACACTGTAATGTAATCTAATCCTGATGTTTCAATGCCCTGTGGTGATTGGCTGGAGGTGGGATCCCACTCCCAGTGGAGTCAAAGGCAGCCCGGCCTTGATGACTGCTGACCAATCAGATTGGAAATGGTGACCAATGACCAGTGAGGTCATATGATTGGCACAGGCTTGGAGGGCCGAAGGGCCTGTTCCTGTGCTGTACATATATTTGTTCCTTTGTTCTCTTTAGTTAACCATGTGACTCCTTACTCTGAGGTGATGCCCCTCTGGTCCTAGACTCTCCCACGAGGGGGAACAACCTCTCCATATCTCCATGCGGTAAAGAATTCCACAGATTCCCCTCCCCTCAGAGAGAACACGTTCATCCTCATCCATGACCCTTTATTCACCTCCTCACCAACGATAAATCTCTCTTTAGAACATAGAACATAGAAGAATACAGCGCAGTACAGGCCCTTTGGCCCTCGATGTTGCGCCGATCCAAGCCCACCTAACCTATCCTCCATATACCTATCCAATGCCCGCTTAAATGCCCATAAAGAGGCAGAGTCCACCACTGCTACTGGCAGGGCATTCCATGAACTTACGACTCGCTGAGTGAAGAACCTACCCCTAACTTCAGTCCTATATCTACCCCCCCTTAATTTAAAGCTATGCCCCCTTGTAATACCCGACTCCATACGCGGGAAAAGGTTCACACTGTCAACCCTATCTAACCCCCTAATCATCTTGTACACCTCAATCAAGTCACCCCTAAACCTTCTTTTCTCTAATGAAAACAGCCCCAAGTGTCTCAGTCTTTCCTCATACGATCTTCCTTCCATACCAGGCAACATCCTGGTAAACCTCCTCTGCACCCGTTCCAGTGCCTCCACATCCTTCCTATAGTATGGCGACCAAAACTGCACACAATATTCCAGATGCGGCCGCACCAGAGTCTTATACAACTGCATCATGACCTCAGGACTCCGGAACTCAATTCCTCTACCAATAAAAGCCAGTACGCCATATGCCTTCTTCACCGCACTATTTACCTGGGTGGCAACTTTCAGAGATCTGTGTACATGGACACCAAGATCCCTCTGCTCATCCACACTACCAAGTATCCGACCATTAGCCCAGTACCCCATCTTCTTGTTATTCTTCCCAAAGTGAATCACCTCACACTTAGCTACATTGAATTCCATTTGCCACCTTTCTGCCCAGCTCTGCAGCTTCTCTATATCCTGCTGTAACCTGCCACATCCTTCCTCACTGTCAACAACTCCTCCGACTTTCGTATCATCCGCAAACTTGCTCACCCAACCTTCTAACCCTTCCTCCAGGTCATTTATAAAAATGACAAACAGCAATGGTCCCAAAACAGATCCTTGCGGAACACCACTAGTGACGGCACTCCATGAAGAAACTTTGCCATCAACTACTACCCTCTGTCTTCTTCCAGCCAGCCAACTCCTAATCCAAACCTCCAACTCACCCTCAATGCCATACCTCTGTATTTTTTGCAGTAGCCTACCATGGGGAACCTTATCAAACGCCTTACTAAAATCCATATATACCACATCTACCGCTTTATCCTCATCCACCTCCTTAGTCACCTTCTCAAAGAATTCAATAAGGTTTGTGAGGCACGACCTGCCCTTCACAAAACCATGCTTTATAAATGAGTGAAACCCTCAGGGTTGTGGTTTGTTGTGGAGCTACCTCCTCCTGTGTGGCCTGGAATGGGAACACCTTGTCGAGTTCAAAGCTCCTTGCCCGGCCTTTGTACATCACCCTGACCCTGCAGTCCACACTGGGGTCCAGCCAGACCGCAGGGGGGTCACTCCCCTCCTCCCAGTCAGACCCAGTCACTGGCTTCACTCGGCACAACACCCGAATATTTCCTAACGAGGAGAGAGAGAGATGGAGAAAGAGAGAGATGGAGAAAGAGAGAGGGAATGAGAGACACAGAGAGAGACACACACACACACATGCAGAGAGGGATGGAGAGAAAGAGAGATGGAGAGAGAGTGAGACAGCGAAAGAGGGACAGAGAGAGAGTGAGGCGGAGAGGGAGAGAGGGACAGTGAGAGAGAGAGAGACACAGAGACAGACAGAGAGACAGACAGAGAGAGAGAGACAGAGAGAGAGAGACGGAGAGAGAGACAGAGACGGAGAGAGAGACACAGAGGAAGAGATGGAGACAGAGAGAGACAGAGAGAAAGGGACAGAGAGAGAGAAAGACAGAGATGGAAAAAGAGAGAGAGAGACAGAGAGAGAGAGAGACAGGGAGACAGAGAGACAGAGAGAGAGAGAGACAGAGAGACAGAGAGAGAGAGAGACAGAGAGAGAGAGAGAGACAGAGAGAGAGAGAGACAGGGAGAGAGAGAGACGGAGAGAGAGACAGAGACAGAGAGAGAGACACAGAGGAAGAGATGGAGACAGAGAGAGACAGAGAGAAAGGGACAGAGAGAGAGAAAGACAGAGATGGAAAAAGAGAGAGAGAGACAGAGAGAGAGAGACAGAGAGAGAGAGACAGAGAGAGAGAGAGAGAGATGGGGAGAGAGAGACAGAGAGACAGAGAGAGAGAGACAGAGAGAGAGAGAGAGAGATGGGGAGAGAGAGAGACAGAGAGAGAGAGACGGGGAGAGAGAGAGAGACGGGGAGAGAGAGACAGAGAGAGAGAGAGGGAGAGACGGGGAGAGAGAGACAGAGAGAGAGAGACAGAGAGAGAGAGAGAGACGGGGAGAGAGAGACAGAGAGAGAGAGAGAGACAGAGAGAGAGAGAGAGACGGGGAGAGAGAGACGGGGAGAGAGAGACAGAGAGAGAGAGACAGAGAGAGAGAGACGGGGAGAGAGAGAGAGAGAGAGAGACAGAGAGAGAGACGGGGAGAGAGAGACAGAGAGAGAGAGGGAGAGATGGGGAGAGAGAGACAGAGAGAGAGAGACGGTGAGAGAGAGACAGAGAGAGAGAGAGAGATGGGGAGAGAGAGAGAGACAGAGAGAGAGAGATAGGGAGAGAGACAGAGATAGGGAGAGAGAGACAGAGAGAGAGACGGGGAGAGAGAGACAGAGATGGGGAGAGAGAGAGACGGAGATGGGGAGAGAGAGAGACAGAGAGAGACAGAGCGAGAGAGACAGAGAGAGAGAGAGACAGAGAGAGAGAGAGACAGAGAGAGAGAGAGACGGGGAGAGAGAGAGAGAGACAGAGAGAGGGAGAGACAGAGAGAGAGAGAGAGAGACGGGGAGAGAGAGACAGAGAGAGAGAGACAGAGAGAGAGAGGGAGAGATGGGGAGAGAGAGACAGAGAGAGAGAGACAGAGAGAGAGAGGGAGAGATGGGGAGAGAGAGACAGAGAGAGAGAGACGGTGAGAGAGAGACAGAGAGAGAGAGAGAGATGGGGAGAGAGAGACAGAGAGAGAGAGACAGAGAGAGAGAGAGATGGGGAGAGAGAGAGACAGAGAGAGAGAGATAGGGAGAGAGAGACAGAGATAGGGAGAGAGAGACAGAGAGAGAGAGAGAGACGGGGAGAGAGAGACAGAGACGGGGAGAGAGAGAGACGGAGATGGGGAGAGAGAGAGACAGAGAGAGAGAGAGACAGAGAGAGAGAGACAGAGCGAGAGAGACAGGGAGAGAGACAGAGAGAGAGAGAGACAGAGAGAGAGAGAGACAGGGAGAGAGAGAGAGACAGAGAGAGTGAGAGACAGAGAGAGAGAGAGAGACGGGGAGAGAGAGACAGAGAGAGAGAGACGGGGAGAGAGAGGCAGAGAGAGAGAGACGGGGAGAGAGAGGCAGAGAGAGAGAGAGAGATGGGGAGAGAGAGACAGAGAGAGAGAGACGGGGAGAGAGAGGCAGAGAGAGAGAGAGAGATGGGGAGAGAGAGACAGAGAGAGAGAGACGGGGAGAGAGAGGCAGAGAGAGAGAGAGAGATGGGGAGAGAGAGACAGAGAGAGAGAGACGGGGAGAGAGAGGCAGAGAGAGAGAGAGAGATGGGGAGAGAGAGACAGAGATGGGGAGAGAGACAGAGAGAGAGAGACAGAGAGAGAGACGGGGAGACAGAGACAGGGAAAGACAATCAGATTTCCACACATTGAGGTTGACAAGTGGCATATTAACATACGTGCCACACACAATGACCATCCCCAATATCTCCCACTGGCATTGAATGGTATTACTAACACAGGGCTGACATTACCTGGCCCCAGCTCAGAGCTCCACCAGGGGGTGCTCCTTATACACAGGGCTGACATTACCTGGCCCCAGCTCAGAGCTCCACCAGGGGGTGCTCCTTATACACAGGGCTGACATTACCTGGCCCCAGCTCAGAGCTCCACCTGGAGGTGCTCCTTATACACAGGGCTGACATTACCTGGCCCCAGCTCAGAGCTCCACCAGGAGGTGCTCCTTATACACAGGGCTGACATTACCTGGCCCCAGCTCAGAGCTCCACCAGGGGGTGCTCCTTATACACAGGGCTGACATTACCTGGCCCCAGCTCAGAGCTCCACCAGGAGGTGCTCCTTATACACAGGGCTGACATTACCTGGCCCCAGCTCAGAGCTCCACCAGGGAGTGCTCTTTATACACTGGCCCCAGCTCAGAGCTCCACCAGGGGGTGCCCTTTATACACTGGGCCGACATTACCTGGCCCCAGCTCAGAGCTCCACCAGGGGGTGCCCTTTATACACTGGGCCGACATTACCTGGCCCCAGCTCAGAGCTCCACCAGGGGGTGCCCTTTATACACTGGCCCCAGCTCAGAGCTCCACCAGGGGGTGCTCTTTATACACTGGGCCGACAATACCTGGCCCCAGCTCAGAGCTCCACCAGGAGGTGCACTTTACCCAATAGGCCAATGTTGTTTGGTCCCACCTCGGAGCTCCACCAGCTGGTCATGGTATTTCTTCCTGAGGACCATCTCCCTCTCATACTTTTCCATCAGGTTTTTGTTGGAAGCTGTTACCACGGTGATTTCTGCCTGGATCTGTCAGAATGAGGAAGGAGTTACGTGGAGAATACCTCATTAATAGCTCTCGAATTCTCCTCTAAAATCCCAGAGGACACGGCTTTGGGGAAGGAATCAGGAACAGGAGGACGCCATTCAGCCTCCCCTCTCGAACCTGTCACCCAAGGACAGGAGGAGGCCATTCAGCCTCCCCTCTCGAACCTGTCACCCAAGAACAGGAGGAGGCCATTCAGCCTCCCCTCGCAAACCTGTCACCCAAGAACAGGAGGAGGCCATTCAGCCTCCCCTGGCGAACCTGTCACCCAAGAACAGGAGGAGGCCATTCATCATTTCATGAATGATCTGTACCTCCCCCCAACTCTGCTCCGTCTCCCCTGGGGGTGGGAAAATATCCTCCCTGAGCGATGAAGGGGCAGAGAGAGACAGTTGTTGCTGACTTTGAAGATAGTGGGATTGGGAGGGCAGGGGGAATAGAGACAGATGGGGCTGTCTTCCCCAGGGCTGGGGTTCAGACACCATGAGGGGGTAATTGTTACAGACGGCCTGATACCATCACGTGATCGACCCTCTGTCTCATTCACCTGTCGCTTTGCCTCAGAAATGGCTGCTTCGTAAAACTGGGCGAAGTTTTTCACCTGACTCCGGAGACTGTTATAATTCGCTTTCATCGTCTTCAGGACGGGTTTCAAACTCCTCAGATTCTGCTGTACCCCTGACAGGGGCAAACACACAGCAACTGTGACACCAGGGCGAGAGACAACATCACCCCCACCCACCTACACCCACCCCCATCACCCGCACACACCCCCATCACCCCCACCCACCTACACCCACCCCCATCACCCGCGCACACCCCCATCACCCCCACACACCCCCATCACCCCCACACACCCCCATCACCCCCACACACACCCATCACCTCTACACACCCCCATCACCCGCACACACCCCCATCACCCCCACACACCCCCATCACCCCCACACACCCCCATCACCCCCACACACACCCATCACCTCTACACACCCCCATCACCCGCACACACCCCCATCACCCCCACACACCCCCATCACCCCCACACACACCCATCACCCCCACACACACCCATCACCCCCACACACACCCATCACCCCCACACACCCCCATCACACCCACACATCCCCATCACCCCCACACACCCCCATCACCCCCACACACACCCATCACCCCTACATACACCCATCACCCCCACACACCCCCATCACCCCTACACACCCCCATCACCCCCACACACACCCATCACCTCTACACACCCCCATCACCCGCACACAGCCCCATCACCCGCACACAGCCCCATCACCCCCACACACCCCCATCACCCCCACACACACCCATCACCCCCACACACACCCATCACCCCTACACACCCCCATCACCCCGACACACACCCATCACCCGCACACACCCCCATCACCCCCACACACCCCCATCACCCCCACACACCCCCATCACCCCCACACACCCCCATCACCCGCACACACCCATCACCCCCACACACCCACCCATCACCCCCACACACCCCCATCACCCCCACACACCCCCATCACCCCCACACACACCCATCACCCGCACACACCCCCATCACCCGCACACACCCCCATCACCCCCACACACTCCCATCACCCGCACACACCCCCATCACCCGCACACAACCCATCACCCCCACACACCCCCATCACCCCCACACACCTCCACACACCTCCATCACCCCCACACACCCCCATCACCCCTACACACTCCCCTCACCCACACCCACCCCATCACCCCCACACACCCCATCACCCCCACACACCCCCATCACCCGCACACACCCCCATCACACCCACACATCCCCATCACCCCCACACACCCCCATCACCCCCACACACCCCATCACCCCCACACACCCCCATCACCCCCACACACCTCCATCACCCCCACACACCCCCATCACCCCCACACACCCCCATCACCCCTACACACCCCCATCACCCCCACACACCCCCATCACCCGCACACACCCCCATCACCCCCACACACCCCCATCACCCCCACACACCCCCATCACCCCCACACACCCCCATCACCCGCGCACACCACATCACCCCCACACACCCCCATCACCCCCACACACACCCATCACCCGCACACACCCATCACCCGCACACACCCCCATCAACCGCACACACCCCATCACCCCCACACACCCCCATCACCCACACACACACCCATCACCCCTACACACCCCCCTCACCCACACCCACCCCATCACCCCCACACACCCCATCACCCCCACACACCCCCATCACCCGCACACACCCCCATCACACCCACACATCCCCATCACCCCCACACACCCCCATCACCCCCACACACCCCATCACCCCCACACACCCCCATCACCCCCACACACACCCCCATCACCCCCACACACACCCATCACCCGCACACACCCCCATCACCCGCACACACCCCATCACCCGCACACACCCCCATCACCCCCACACACACCCATCACCCCCACACACACCCATCACCCCTACACACCCCCATCACCCCCACACACACCCATCACCCCCACACACACCCATCACCCCTACACACCCCCATCACCCCCACACACACCCATCACCCCCACACACACCCATCACCCCTACACACCCCCATCACCCGCACACACACCCATCACCCGCACACACCCCCATCACCCGCACACACCCCATCACCCGCACACACCCCCATCACCCCCACACACACCCATCACCCCCACACACACCCATCACCCCTACACACCCCCATCACCCCCACACACCCCCATCACCCCCACACACCCCCATCACCCCCACACACCCCCATCACCCGCGCACACCACATCACCCCCACACACCCCCATCACCCCCACACACACCCATCACCCGCACACACCCATCACCCGCACACACCCCCATCAACCGCACACACCCCATCACCCCCACACACCCCCATCACCCCCACACACACCCATCACCCCTACACACCCCCCTCACCCACACCCACCCCATCACCCCCACACACCCCATCACCCCCACACACCCCCATCACCCGCACACACCCCCATCACACCCACACATCCCCATCACCCCCACACACCCCCATCACCCCCACACACCCCATCACCCCCACACACCCCCATCACCCCCACACACACCCATCACCCCTACACACCCCCATCACCCGCACACACCCCATCACCCCCACACACCCCCATCACCCCCACACACCCCATCACCCCCACACACCCCCATCACCCCCACACACACCCATCACCCCTACACACCCCCATCACCCCCACACACCCCATCACCCCCACACACCCCCATCACCCCCACACACCCCCATCACCCCCACACACCCCCATCACCCGCACACACCCCCATCACCCGCACACACCCCCATCACCCCTACACACCCCCATCACCCCCACACACCCCCATCACCCCCACACACCCCTATCATCCCTACACACCCCCATCACCCGCACACACCCCATCACCCCCACACACCCCATCACCCCCACACACCCCAATCACCCCCACACACCCCCATCACCCGCACACACCCCATCACCCCCACACACCCCCATCACCCCCATCACCCCCACCCACCCCCATCACCCCCACACACCCCCATCACCCCCACACACCCCCACCACCCCCACACACACCCATCACCCGCACACACCCCCATCACCCGCACACACCCCATCACCCCCACACACACCCATCACCCCCACACACACCCATCACCCCTACACACCCCCATCACCCCCACACACACCCATCACCCCCACACACCCCCATCACCCGCACACACCCCCATCACCCGCACACACCCCCATCACCCGCACACACCCCATCACCCCCACACACCCCCATCACCCCCACACACCCCCATCACCCCCCCACACACCCATCACGCCCACACACACCCATCACCCCTACACACCCCCATCACCCCCACACACACCCATCACCCCCACACACCCCCATCACCCCCACACACCCCCATCACCCGCACACACCCCCATCACCCGCACACACCCCCATCACCCCTACACACCCCCATCACCCCCACACACCCCCATCACCCCCACACACCCCTATCATCCCTACACACCCCCATCACCCGCACACACCCCATCACCCCCACACACCCCATCACCCCCACACACCCCAATCACCCCCACACACCCCCATCACCCGCACACACCCCATCACCCCCACACACCCCCATCACCCCCATCACCCCCACCCACCCCCATCACCCCCACACACCCCCATCACCCCCACACACCCCCACCACCCCCACACACACCCATCACCCGCACACACCCCCATCACCCGCACACACCCCATCACCCCCACACACACCCATCACCCCCACACACACCCATCACCCCTACACACCCCCATCACCCCCACACACACCCATCACCCCCACACACCCCCATCACCCGCACACACCCCCATCACCCGCACACACCCCCATCACCCGCACACACCCCATCACCCCCACACACCCCCATCACCCCCACACACCCCCATCACCCCCACACACACCCATCACCCCCACACACACCCATCACCCGCACACCCCCATCACCCGCACACACCCCCATCACCCGCACACACCCCATCACCCGCACACACCCCCATCACCCGCACACACCCCCATCACCCGCACACACCCCATCACCCGCACACACCCCCATCACCCGCACACACCCCATCACCCCCACACACCCCCATCACCCGCACACACCCCCATCACCCCCACACACACCCATCACCCCCACACACACCCATCACCCGCACACACCCCCATCACCCCCACACACCCCCATCACCCCTACACACCCCCATCACCCCCACACACACCCATCACCCCCACACACACCCATCACCCCCACACACCCCCATCACCCGCACACACCCCATCACCCGCACACACCCCATCACCCCCACACACACCCATCCCCCCACACACCCCCATCCCCCCCACACACCCCTATCACCCCTACACACCCCCATCACCCCTACACACCCCCATCACCCCCACACACACCCATCACCCCCACACACCCCCATCACCCGCACACACCCCCATCACCCCCACACACACCCATCACCCCCACACACCCCCATCACCCGCACACACCCCATCACCCCCACACACCCCCATCACCCCCACACACCCCCATCACCCCCACACACCCCCATCACCCCCACACACCCCCATCACCCCTACACACCCCCATCACCCCTACACACCCCCATCACCCCTACACACCCCCCTCACCCACACCCACCCCATCACCCCCAAACACCCCATCACCCCCACACACCCCCATACACCCCCATCACCCCCACACACCCCCATCACTCCCACACACACCCATCACCCGCACACACTCCCATCACCCCCACACACCCCCATCACCCCCACACACACCCATCACCCGCACACACCCCCATCACCCGCACACACCCCATCACCCCCACACACCCCCATCACCCCCACACACCCCCATCACCCCCACACACCCCCATCACCCGCACACACACCCATCACCCGCACACACCCCCATCACCCGCACACACCCCATCACCCCCACACACCCCCATCACCCCCACACACCCCCATCACCCCCACACACACCCATCACCCCCACACACCCCCATTACCCCCACACACCCCCATTACCCCCACACAGCCCCATCACCCCCACACAACCCCATCACCCCTACACACCCCCATCACCCCTACACACCCCCATCACCCCCACACACCCCCATCACCCCCACACACCCCCATCACCCCACCCACCCCCATCACCCGCACACACCCCCATCACCCGCACACACCCCATCACCCGCGCACACCACATCACCCCCACACACTCCCATCACCCGCACACACCCCATCACCCCCACACAACCCCATCACCCGCACACACCCCCATCACCCCTACACACCCCCCTCACCCACACCCACCCCATCACCCCCACACACCCCATCACCCCCACACACCCCCATCACCCGCACACACCCCCATCACACCCACACATCCCCATCACCCCCACACACCCCCATCACCCCCACACACCCCATCACCCCCACACACCCCCATCACCCCCACACACACCCATCACCCCTACACACCCCCATCACCCGCACACACACCCATCACCCGCACACACCCCCATCACCCGCACACACCCCATCACCCGCACACACCCCCATCACCCCCACACACACCCATCACCCCCACACACACCCATCACCCCTACACACCCCCATCACCCCCACACACCCCCATCACCCCCACACACCCCCATCACCCCCACACACCCCCATCACCCGCGCACACCACATCACCCCCACACACCCCCATCACCCCCACACACACCCATCACCCGCACACACCCATCACCCGCACACACCCCCATCAACCGCACACACCCCATCACCCCCACACACCCCCATCACCCCCACACACACCCATCACCCCTACACACCCCCCTCACCCACACCCACCCCATCACCCCCACACACCCCATCACCCCCACACACCCCCATCACCCGCACACACCCCCATCACACCCACACATCCCCATCACCCCCACACACCCCCATCACCCCCACACACCCCATCACCCCCACACACCCCCATCACCCCCACACACACCCATCACCCCTACACACCCCCATCACCCGCACACACCCCATCACCCCCACACACCCCCATCACCCCCACACACCCCATCACCCCCACACACCCCCATCACCCCCACACACACCCATCACCCCTACACACCCCCATCACCCCCACACACCCCATCACCCCCACACACCCCCATCACCCCCACACACCCCCATCACCCCCACACACCCCCATCACCCGCACACACCCCCATCACCCGCACACACCCCCATCACCCCTACACACCCCCATCACCCCCACACACCCCCATCACCCCCACACACCCCTATCATCCCTACACACCCCCATCACCCGCACACACCCCATCACCCCCACACACCCCATCACCCCCACACACCCCAATCACCCCCACACACCCCCATCACCCGCACACACCCCATCACCCCCACACACCCCCATCACCCCCATCACCCCCACCCACCCCCATCACCCCCACACACCCCCATCACCCCCACACACCCCCACCACCCCCACACACACCCATCACCCGCACACACCCCCATCACCCGCACACACCCCATCACCCCCACACACACCCATCACCCCCACACACACCCATCACCCCTACACACCCCCATCACCCCCACACACACCCATCACCCCCACACACCCCCATCACCCGCACACACCCCCATCACCCGCACACACCCCCATCACCCGCACACACCCCATCACCCCCACACACCCCCATCACCCCCACACACCCCCATCACCCCCCCACACACCCATCACGCCCACACACACCCATCACCCCTACACACCCCCATCACCCCCACACACACCCATCACCCCCACACACCCCCATCACCCCCACACACCCCCATCACCCGCACACACCCCCATCACCCGCACACACCCCCATCACCCCTACACACCCCCATCACCCCCACACACCCCCATCACCCCCACACACCCCTATCATCCCTACACACCCCCATCACCCGCACACACCCCATCACCCCCACACACCCCATCACCCCCACACACCCCAATCACCCCCACACACCCCCATCACCCGCACACACCCCATCACCCCCACACACCCCCATCACCCCCATCACCCCCACCCACCCCCATCACCCCCACACACCCCCATCACCCCCACACACCCCCACCACCCCCACACACACCCATCACCCGCACACACCCCCATCACCCGCACACACCCCATCACCCCCACACACACCCATCACCCCCACACACACCCATCACCCCTACACACCCCCATCACCCCCACACACACCCATCACCCCCACACACCCCCATCACCCGCACACACCCCCATCACCCGCACACACCCCCATCACCCGCACACACCCCATCACCCCCACACACCCCCATCACCCCCACACACCCCCATCACCCCCACACACACCCATCACCCCCACACACACCCATCACCCCCACACACACCCATCACCTCTACACACCCCCATCACCCGCACACACCCCCATCACCCCCACACACCCCCATCACCCCCACACACACCCATCACCCCCACACACACCCATCACCCCCACACACACCCATCACCCCCACACACCCCCATCACACCCACACATCCCCATCACCCCCACACACCCCCATCACCCCCACACACACCCATCACCCCTACATACACCCATCACCCCCACACACCCCCATCACCCCTACACACCCCCATCACCCCCACACACACCCATCACCTCTACACACCCCCATCACCCGCACACAGCCCCATCACCCGCACACAGCCCCATCACCCCCACACACCCCCATCACCCCCACACACACCCATCACCCCCACACACACCCATCACCCCTACACACCCCCATCACCCCGACACACACCCATCACCCGCACACACCCCCATCACCCCCACACACCCCCATCACCCCCACACACCCCCATCACCCCCACACACCCCCATCACCCGCACACACCCATCACCCCCACACACCCACCCATCACCCCCACACACCCCCATCACCCCCACACACCCCCATCACCCCCACACACACCCATCACCCGCACACACACCCATCACCCGCACACACCCCCATCACCCGCACACACCCCCATCACCCCCACACACCCCCATCACCCCCACACACACCCATCACCCGCACACACCCCCATCACCCGCACACACCCCCATCACCCCCACACACTCCCATCACCCGCACACACCCCCATCACCCGCACACAACCCATCACCCCCACACACCCCCATCACCCCCACACACCTCCACACACCTCCATCACCCCCACACACCCCCATCACCCCTACACACTCCCCTCACCCACACCCACCCCATCACCCCCACACACCCCATCACCCCCACACACCCCCATCACCCGCACACACCCCCATCACACCCACACATCCCCATCACCCCCACACACCCCCATCACCCCCACACACCCCATCACCCCCACACACCCCCATCACCCCCACACACCTCCATCACCCCCACACACCCCCATCACCCCCACACACCCCCATCACCCCTACACACCCCCATCACCCCCACACACCCCCATCACCCGCACACACCCCCATCACCCCCACACACCCCCATCACCCCCACACACCCCCATCACCCCCACACACCCCCATCACCCGCGCACACCACATCACCCCCACACACCCCCATCACCCCCACACACACCCATCACCCGCACACACCCATCACCCGCACACACCCCCATCAACCGCACACACCCCATCACCCCCACACACCCCCATCACCCACACACACACCCATCACCCCTACACACCCCCCTCACCCACACCCACCCCATCACCCCCACACACCCCATCACCCCCACACACCCCCATCACCCGCACACACCCCCATCACACCCACACATCCCCATCACCCCCACACACCCCCATCACCCCCACACACCCCATCACCCCCACACACCCCCATCACCCCCACACACACCCATCACCCCTACACACCCCCATCACCCGCACACACACCCATCACCCGCACACACCCCCATCACCCGCACACACCCCATCACCCGCACACACCCCCATCACCCCCACACACACCCATCACCCCCACACACACCCATCACCCCTACACACCCCCATCACCCCCACACACCCCCATCACCCCCACACACCCCCATCACCCCCACACACCCCCATCACCCGCGCACACCACATCACCCCCACACACCCCCATCACCCCCACACACACCCATCACCCGCACACACCCATCACCCGCACACACCCCCATCAACCGCACACACCCCATCACCCCCACACACCCCCATCACCCCCACACACACCCATCACCCCTACACACCCCCCTCACCCACACCCACCCCATCACCCCCACACACCCCATCACCCCCACACACCCCCATCACCCGCACACACCCCCATCACACCCACACATCCCCATCACCCCCACACACCCCCATCACCCCCACACACCCCATCACCCCCACACACCCCCATCACCCCCACACACACCCATCACCCCTACACACCCCCATCACCCGCACACACCCCATCACCCCCACACACCCCCATCACCCCCACACACCCCATCACCCCCACACACCCCCATCACCCCCACACACACCCATCACCCCTACACACCCCCATCACCCCCACACACCCCATCACCCCCACACACCCCCATCACCCCCACACACCCCCATCACCCCCACACACCCCCATCACCCGCACACACCCCCATCACCCGCACACACCCCCATCACCCCTACACACCCCCATCACCCCCACACACCCCCATCACCCCCACACACCCCTATCATCCCTACACACCCCCATCACCCGCACACACCCCATCACCCCCACACACCCCATCACCCCCACACACCCCAATCACCCCCACACACCCCCATCACCCGCACACACCCCATCACCCCCACACACCCCCATCACCCCCATCACCCCCACCCACCCCCATCACCCCCACACACCCCCATCACCCCCACACACCCCCACCACCCCCACACACACCCATCACCCGCACACACCCCCATCACCCGCACACACCCCATCACCCCCACACACACCCATCACCCCCACACACACCCATCACCCCTACACACCCCCATCACCCCCACACACACCCATCACCCCCACACACCCCCATCACCCGCACACACCCCCATCACCCGCACACACCCCCATCACCCGCACACACCCCATCACCCCCACACACCCCCATCACCCCCACACACCCCCATCACCCCCCCACACACCCATCACGCCCACACACACCCATCACCCCTACACACCCCCATCACCCCCACACACACCCATCACCCCCACACACCCCCATCACCCCCACACACCCCCATCACCCGCACACACCCCCATCACCCGCACACACCCCCATCACCCCTACACACCCCCATCACCCCCACACACCCCCATCACCCCCACACACCCCTATCATCCCTACACACCCCCATCACCCGCACACACCCCATCACCCCCACACACCCCATCACCCCCACACACCCCAATCACCCCCACACACCCCCATCACCCGCACACACCCCATCACCCCCACACACCCCCATCACCCCCATCACCCCCACCCACCCCCATCACCCCCACACACCCCCATCACCCCCACACACCCCCACCACCCCCACACACACCCATCACCCGCACACACCCCCATCACCCGCACACACCCCATCACCCCCACACACACCCATCACCCCCACACACACCCATCACCCCTACACACCCCCATCACCCCCACACACACCCATCACCCCCACACACCCCCATCACCCGCACACACCCCCATCACCCGCACACACCCCCATCACCCGCACACACCCCATCACCCCCACACACCCCCATCACCCCCACACACCCCCATCACCCCCACACACACCCATCACCCCCACACACACCCATCACCCGCACACCCCCATCACCCGCACACACCCCCATCACCCGCACACACCCCATCACCCGCACACACCCCCATCACCCGCACACACCCCCATCACCCGCACACACCCCATCACCCGCACACACCCCCATCACCCGCACACACCCCATCACCCCCACACACCCCCATCACCCGCACACACCCCCATCACCCCCACACACACCCATCACCCCCACACACACCCATCACCCGCACACACCCCCATCACCCCCACACACCCCCATCACCCCTACACACCCCCATCACCCCCACACACACCCATCACCCCCACACACACCCATCACCCCCACACACCCCCATCACCCGCACACACCCCATCACCCGCACACACCCCATCACCCCCACACACACCCATCCCCCCCACACACCCCCATCCCCCCCACACACCCCTATCACCCCTACACACCCCCATCACCCCTACACACCCCCATCACCCCCACACACACCCATCACCCCCACACACCCCCATCACCCGCACACACCCCCATCACCCCCACACACACCCATCACCCCCACACACCCCCATCACCCGCACACACCCCATCACCCCCACACACCCCCATCACCCCCACACACCCCCATCACCCCCACACACCCCCATCACCCCCACACACCCCCATCACCCCTACACACCCCCATCACCCCTACACACCCCCATCACCCCTACACACCCCCCTCACCCACACCCACCCCATCACCCCCAAACACCCCATCACCCCCACACACCCCCATACACCCCCATCACCCCCACACACCCCCATCACTCCCACACACACCCATCACCCGCACACACTCCCATCACCCCCACACACCCCCATCACCCCCACACACACCCATCACCCGCACACACCCCCATCACCCGCACACACCCCATCACCCCCACACACCCCCATCACCCCCACACACCCCCATCACCCCCACACACCCCCATCACCCGCACACACACCCATCACCCGCACACACCCCCATCACCCGCACACACCCCATCACCCCCACACACCCCCATCACCCCCACACACCCCCATCACCCCCACACACACCCATCACCCCCACACACCCCCATTACCCCCACACACCCCCATTACCCCCACACAGCCCCATCACCCCCACACAACCCCATCACCCCTACACACCCCCATCACCCCTACACACCCCCATCACCCCCACACACCCCCATCACCCCCACACACCCCCATCACCCCACCCACCCCCATCACCCGCACACACCCCCATCACCCGCACACACCCCATCACCCGCGCACACCACATCACCCCCACACACTCCCATCACCCGCACACACCCCATCACCCCCACACAACCCCATCACCCGCACACACCCCCATCACCCCTACACACCCCCCTCACCCACACCCACCCCATCACCCCCACACACCCCATCACCCCCACACACCCCCATCACCCGCACACACCCCCATCACACCCACACATCCCCATCACCCCCACACACCCCCATCACCCCCACACACCCCATCACCCCCACACACCCCCATCACCCCCACACACACCCATCACCCCTACACACCCCCATACCCCTACACACCCCCATCACCCGCACACACACCCATCACCCGCACACACCCCCATCACCCGCACACACCCCATCACCCGCACACACCCCCATCACCCCCACACACACCCATCACCCCCACACACACCCATCACCCCTACACACCCCCATCACCCCCACACACCCCCATCACCCCCACACACCCCCATCACCCCCACACACCCCCATCACCCGCGCACACCACATCACCCCCACACACCCCCATCACCCCCACACACACCCATCACCCGCACACACCCATCACCCGCACACACCCCCATCAACCGCACACACCCCATCACCCCCACACACCCCCATCACCCCCACACACACCCATCACCCCTACACACCCCCCTCACCCACACCCACCCCATCACCCCCACACACCCCATCACCCCCACACACCCCCATCACCCGCACACACCCCCATCACACCCACACATCCCCATCACCCCCACACACCCCCATCACCCCCACACACCCCATCACCCCCACACACCCCCATCACCCCCACACACACCCATCACCCCTACACACCCCCATCACCCGCACACACCCCATCACCCCCACACACCCCCATCACCCCCACACACCCCATCACCCCCACACACCCCCATCACCCCCACACACACCCATCACCCCTACACACCCCCATCACCCCCACACACCCCATCACCCCCACACACCCCCATCACCCCCACACACCCCCATCACCCCCACACACCCCCATCACCCGCACACACCCCCATCACCCGCACACACCCCCATCACCCCTACACACCCCCATCACCCCCACACACCCCCATCACCCCCACACACCCCTATCATCCCTACACACCCCCATCACCCGCACACACCCCATCACCCCCACACACCCCATCACCCCCACACACCCCAATCACCCCCACACACCCCCATCACCCGCACACACCCCATCACCCCCACACACCCCCATCACCCCCATCACCCCCACCCACCCCCATCACCCCCACACACCCCCATCACCCCCACACACCCCCACCACCCCCACACACACCCATCACCCGCACACACCCCCATCACCCGCACACACCCCATCACCCCCACACACACCCATCACCCCCACACACACCCATCACCCCTACACACCCCCATCACCCCCACACACACCCATCACCCCCACACACCCCCATCACCCGCACACACCCCCATCACCCGCACACACCCCCATCACCCGCACACACCCCATCACCCCCACACACCCCCATCACCCCCACACACCCCCATCACCCCCCCACACACCCATCACGCCCACACACACCCATCACCCCTACACACCCCCATCACCCCCACACACACCCATCACCCCCACACACCCCCATCACCCCCACACACCCCCATCACCCGCACACACCCCCATCACCCGCACACACCCCCATCACCCCTACACACCCCCATCACCCCCACACACCCCCATCACCCCCACACACCCCTATCATCCCTACACACCCCCATCACCCGCACACACCCCATCACCCCCACACACCCCATCACCCCCACACACCCCAATCACCCCCACACACCCCCATCACCCGCACACACCCCATCACCCCCACACACCCCCATCACCCCCATCACCCCCACCCACCCCCATCACCCCCACACACCCCCATCACCCCCACACACCCCCACCACCCCCACACACACCCATCACCCGCACACACCCCCATCACCCGCACACACCCCATCACCCCCACACACACCCATCACCCCCACACACACCCATCACCCCTACACACCCCCATCACCCCCACACACACCCATCACCCCCACACACCCCCATCACCCGCACACACCCCCATCACCCGCACACACCCCCATCACCCGCACACACCCCATCACCCCCACACACCCCCATCACCCCCACACACCCCCATCACCCCCACACACACCCATCACCCCCACACACACCCATCACCCGCACACCCCCATCACCCGCACACACCCCCATCACCCGCACACACCCCATCACCCGCACACACCCCCATCACCCGCACACACCCCCATCACCCGCACACACCCCATCACCCGCACACACCCCCATCACCCGCACACACCCCATCACCCCCACACACCCCCATCACCCGCACACACCCCCATCACCCCCACACACACCCATCACCCCCACACACACCCATCACCCGCACACACCCCCATCACCCCCACACACCCCCATCACCCCTACACACCCCCATCACCCCCACACACACCCATCACCCCCACACACACCCATCACCCCCACACACCCCCATCACCCGCACACACCCCATCACCCGCACACACCCCATCACCCCCACACACACCCATCCCCCCCACACACCCCCATCCCCCCCACACACCCCTATCACCCCTACACACCCCCATCACCCCTACACACCCCCATCACCCCCACACACACCCATCACCCCCACACACCCCCATCACCCGCACACACCCCCATCACCCCCACACACACCCATCACCCCCACACACCCCCATCACCCGCACACACCCCATCACCCCCACACACCCCCATCACCCCCACACACCCCCATCACCCCCACACACCCCCATCACCCCCACACACCCCCATCACCCCTACACACCCCCATCACCCCTACACACCCCCATCACCCCTACACACCCCCCTCACCCACACCCACCCCATCACCCCCAAACACCCCATCACCCCCACACACCCCCATACACCCCCATCACCCCCACACACCCCCATCACTCCCACACACACCCATCACCCGCACACACTCCCATCACCCCCACACACCCCCATCACCCCCACACACACCCATCACCCGCACACACCCCCATCACCCGCACACACCCCATCACCCCCACACACCCCCATCACCCCCACACACCCCCATCACCCCCACACACCCCCATCACCCGCACACACACCCATCACCCGCACACACCCCCATCACCCGCACACACCCCATCACCCCCACACACCCCCATCACCCCCACACACCCCCATCACCCCCACACACACCCATCACCCCCACACACCCCCATTACCCCCACACACCCCCATTACCCCCACACAGCCCCATCACCCCCACACAACCCCATCACCCCTACACACCCCCATCACCCCTACACACCCCCATCACCCCCACACACCCCCATCACCCCCACACACCCCCATCACCCCACCCACCCCCATCACCCGCACACACCCCCATCACCCGCACACACCCCATCACCCGCGCACACCACATCACCCCCACACACTCCCATCACCCGCACACACCCCATCACCCCCACACAACCCCATCACCCGCACACACCCCCATCACCCCTACACACCCCCCTCACCCACACCCACCCCATCACCCCCACCCACCCACACCCACCCCATCACCCCCACACACCCCCATCACCCCCACCCACCCCCATCACCCACACACACCCCCATCACCCGCACACACCCCATCACCCGCACACACACCCATCACCCGCACACACCCCATCACCCACACACACCCCCATCACCCCCACACACCCCCATCACCCCCACACACCCCCATCACCCACACACACCCCCATCACCCCCACACACATCCATCACCCGCACACACACCCATCACCCGCACACACCCATCACCCGCACACACCCCATCACCCGCACACACCCCCATCACCCCCACACACCCCCATCACCCCCACACACCCATCACCCCCACACACCCCCATCACCCACACACACCCCCATCACCCACACACACCCCCATCACCCACACACACCCATCACCCCCACATACACCCATCACCCCCACACACACCCATCACCCGCACACACCCCCATCACCCGCACACACCCCATCACCCACACACACCCCCATCACCCCCACACACACCCATCACCCGCACACACCCCCATCACCCGCACACATCCCCATCACCCCCACACACCCCCATCACCCGCACACAGCCCCATCACCCCCACACACACCCATCACCCCCACACACCCCCATCACCCCTACACACCCCCATCACCCCCACACACACCCATCACCCCCACACACACCCATCACCCCTACACACCCCCATCACCCGCACATACCCCATCACCCCCACCCACCCACAACCACCCCCATCACGCACCTCCACTCCCATCTCCCACACCCCCACACCCACCCACACCCACCCCATCACCCCCACCCACCCACACCCACCCCATCACCCCCACCCACCCCCATCACCCACACCCACCCCATCACCCCCACCCACCCACACCCACCCCCCTCACCCACACCCACCCCATCACCCCCATCACCCCCACACACCCCCATCACCCCACACACCCACCCCCACTCCCATCACTCGCATCCACCCCCACACCCCCCCATCACCCACACACACCCCACAACCAGCCCCATCACCCCCACACACCCACACCCACCCCCATCACCCACACCCACCCCCATCACCCACCCCCACCCCCATCACCCACACCCACCCCCATCACCCCATCAACCCACACCCACCCCATCACCCCATCAGCCCCATCACCCCCACCCATCCATACACACCCCCATCACCCCCACCCACCCCCATCACCCCCACCACCCCCACACACCCCCATCACCCCCATCACCCCCATCCACACACACCCACCCCCATCACCCACACACCCCCCATCAACCAAACCCACCCCTATCACTCCCATCACCCCCACCCACCCCCATTACCCCATCACCCCCACTCACCCCCATCACCCCAATCACGCCCACCCCCCCAACACCCCATCACCCCCACCCACCCCCATCACCCCCACACACCCATACCCAGCCCCATCACCCCAATCACCCACACCCAGCCCCATCACCCACACACACCCCCATCACCCACACCCACCCCCATCACCCCCATCCACCCACACCCACTCCCATCAGCCCCATCACCCCCACCCATCCGTACACACCCCCATTACCCACACCCACCCTCATCAACCCCATCCACACACACCCCCATCAACCACACTCACCCCTATCACCCCCACCCACCCCATTACCCCATCACCCCCACCAACCCCCATCACCCCCATCACGCCCACCCACCCCCATCACCCCATCACCCCCACCCACCCATACCCACCCCCATCACCACCACACACCCACACCCACCCATACCCAGCCCCATCACCCTAATCACACACACCCACCCCCATCACCCAAACACACCCCCAGCACCCACACCAACCCCCATCACCCCATCCACCCATACCCACACCCATCACCCCCACCCACCCATACCCACCCCCATCATCCCCCCACACACCCACACCCACCCCCATCATCCCCCCACACACCCACACCCACCTATACCCACCCCCATCACCCCCATCACCCACACATACCCACCCCCACCCACCCCCATCACCCCCATCACCCACACCCAGCCACATCACCCCCCACCCACCGCCATCACCCACACCCAACCCCATCACCCCCACTGACCCCTATCACCCCATCACTCCCATCCACCAACACCCACCCCCATCACCCCTACCCCCCAAACACCCACCCCCCTCACCCGCACCCACCCCTACGCACCCCCATCACCCCCACGCACCCCCATCTCCCACACCCACCACCATCACCCCCACCCGCCCACACCCACCCCCATCAGCCCATCACCCACAGCCACCCCTATCACCCCCATCACCCACCCCCACCCCATCACCCACACCCACCCCCATCACCCCCACCCACCCCCATCACCCACACCCTCCCCAGCTACCCCCATCACCCACCCCCTCCCCCATCACCCCATCACCCCCACCTACCCCCATCACCCACCCCCACACACCCCCATCACCCCATCACCCACACCCACCCCCATCACCCACCCCCATTACTCACACACACCTCCATAACCCCCACACACCCCCATCACCCACACCTACCAAACCCCACCCCCACACACCCCCATCACCCCCACACACCCCCACACACCCCCATCACCCCCACACACCCCCACACACCCCCATCACCCACACCCACTCCCATCACCCACACCCACCCCCATCACCCACACCCACCCCATCACCCACACCCACCCCATCACCCACACCCACCCCCATCATCCACACCCACCCAACCCCACCCCCACACACCTCCATAACCCCCACACACCCCCATCACCACACCCACCCCCATCACCCACCCCCACCCCATCTCCCACCCCCACACACCCCCATCACCCACACACATCCCCATCACCCACCCACACCCCCATCACCCCCCCACCCTCATCACCCACACCCACCCCCATCACCCACACCCACCCCCATCACCCACCCCCACCCCATCTCCCACCCCCACCCCCACACACCCCCATCACGCACACACATCCCCATCACCCACCCACACCCCCTAACCCCCCCCACCCCCATCACCCACACCCACCCTCACACACCCCCATCACCCCCACACACCCCCATCACCCACACCCACCCCCATCACCCACACCCACCCCCATCACCCGCACCCACCCCCACAAACCCCCATCACCCACACCCACCCCCACACACCCCAATCACCCACACACACCCCCATCACCCACACCCACCCCCATCACCCGCATCCACCCCCACACACCCCCATCACCCACACACAGCCCACAACCAGCCCCATCACCCCACACACCCACACCCACCCCATCACCCACACCCACCCCATCACCCACCCCCACCCCCATTACCCACACCCACCCCCATCACCCCCATCAACCCACACCCACCCCATCACCCCATCAGCCCCATCACCTCCACCCATCCATACACACCCCCATCACCCCCACCCACCCCCATCACCCCCATCCACACACACCCACCCCCATCACCCACACACCCCCCCATCAACCAAACCCACTCCTATCACTCCCATCACCCCCACCCACCCCCATTACCCTATCACCCCCACTCACCCCCATCACCCCAATCACGCCCACCCACCCCAACACCCCATCACCCCCACCCACCCCCATCACCCCCCACACACCAATACCCAGCCCCATCACCCCAATCACCCACACCCAGCCCCATCACCCACACACACCCCCATCACCCACACACACCCCCATCACCCCCATCCACCCATACCCGCACCCATCACCCACACACACTCACCCCCCATCACCCCCATCACCCACACCCACCCCCATCACCCCCATCCACCCACACCCACTCCCATCAGCCCCATCTCCCCCACCCATCCGTACACACCCCCATTACCCACACCCACCCTCATCAACCCCATCCACACACACCCCCATCAACCACACCCACCCCTATCACCCCCACCCACCCCATTAACCCATCACCCCCACCCACCCCCATCACCCCCATCACGCCCACCCACCCCCATCCCCCCATCACCCCCACCCACCCATACCCACCCCCATCACCACCACACACCCACACCCACCCATACCCAGCCCCATCACCCTAATCACACACACCCACCCCCATCACCCAAACACACCCCCAGCACCCACACACACCCCATCACCCACACCAACCCCCATCACCCCATCCACCCATACCCACACCCATCACCCCCACCCACCCATACCCACCCCCATCATCCCCCCACACACCCACACCCACCCCCATCATCCCCCCACACACCCACACCCACCTATACCCACCCCCATCACCCACACATACCCACCCCCACCCACCCCCATCACCCCCATCACCCACACCCAGCCACATCACCCCCCAAACACCGCCATCACCCACACCCAACCCCATCACCCCCACTGACCCCTATCACCCCATCACTCCCATCCACCCACACCCACCCCCATCACCCACACCCACCCCCATCACCCGCACCCACCCCCACAAACCCCCATCACCCACACCCACCCCCACACACCCCAATCACCCACACACACCCCCATCACCCACACCCACCCCCATCACCCGCATCCACCCCCACACACCCCCATCACCCACACACAGCCCACAACCAGCCCCATCACCCCCACACACCCACACCCACCCCATCACCCACACCCACCCCCATCACCCACCCCCACCCCCATCACCCACACCCACCCCCATCACCCCCATCAACCCACACCCACCCCATCACCCCATCAGCCCCATCACCTCCACCCATCCATACACACCCCCATCACCCCCACCCACCCCCATCACCCCCATCCACACACACCCACCCCCATCACCCACACACCCCCCCATCAACCAAACCCACTCCTATCACTCCCATCACCCCCACCCACCCCCATTACCCTATCACCCCCACTCACCCCCATCACCCCAATCACGCCCACCCACCCCAACACCCCATCACCCCCACCCACCCCCATCACCCCCCACACACCAATACCCAGCCCCATCACCCCAATCACCCACACCCAGCCCCATCACCCACACACACCCCCATCACCCACACACACCCCCATCACCCCCATCCACCCATACCCGCACCCATCACCCACACACACTCACCCCCCCATCACCCCCATCACCCACACCCACCTCCATCACCCCTACCCCCCAAACACCCACCCCCCTCATCCGCACCCACCCCTACGCACCCCCATCACCCCCACGCACCCCCATCTCCCCCACCCGCCCACACCCACCCCCATCAGCCCATCACCCACAGCCACCCCTATCACCTCCATCACCCACCCAACCCCATCACCCCCACGTACCCCCATCACCCCCTCACCCACCCCCATCACCGCCACCCCCACCCCCATCACCCCACACCCACCCGTATCACCCCCCCACACACCCCATCACCCACAAAAACCTACACCCAGCCCCATCACCCCCACATACCCACACCCACCCCCATCACCCACACCCACCCCATCACCCACACCGACCCCCATCACCCACACCCACCCCCATCACCCCCATCCACCCACACCCACCCCCATCAGCCCCATCACCCCCACCCATCCATACACACCCCCATCACCCACACCCATCCCCACCACCCCCATCCACACACACCCACCCCCATCACCCACACACACCCATCAACCAAACCCACCCCTATCACTCCCATTACCCCCACCCACCCCCATTACCCCATCACCCCCATCCCGCCCACCCACCCCCAACACCCCATCACCCCCACCCACCCATACCCACCCCATCACCCCCACACACCCATACCCAGCCCCATCACCCCAATTACTCACCCCCACCCCATTACCCACACACACCCCCATCACCCACACCCAACCCCACACCCACCCCCACCCCCATCACCCACACCCCCCCATTACCCACACCCACCCCCATCACCCCATCACCCCCATCCACCCATACCCACACCCATCACCCACACACCCCCACCCCCACGTACCCCCCATCACCCCCATCACCCACACCCACCCCCATCAGCCCCATCACCCCCACCCATCCATACACACCCCCATCACCCACACCCACCCCCATCACCCCCATCCACACACACTCCCATCAACCACACCCACCCCTATCACCCCCATCACCCCCACCCACCCCATCACCCACACCCACCCCCATCACCCCCATCACGCCCACCCACCCCCATCACCCCATCACCCCCACCCACCCATACCCACCCCCATCACCCCCACACACCCACACCCAGCCCCATCACCCTAATCACACACACCCACCCCTATCACCCACACACACCCCCAGCACCCACACACACCCCATCACCCACACCAACCCCCATCACCCCATCCACCAATACCCACACCCATCACCCCCACCCACCCATACCCACCCCCATCATCCCCCCATGCACCCACACCCACCCATACCCACCCCCACCCACCCATCACCCACACCCAACCCCATCACCCACACTGACCCCTATCACCCCATCACCCCCACCCACCCATACCCACCCCATCACCCCATCACCCCACACACCCACCCCATCACCCATGCCCACCCACCAACATCCACCCCCATCAGCCCTACCCCCCAAACACCCATGCCCATCACCCGCACCCATCCCCACACACCCCCATCACCCACACCCACCCCCATCTCCCACACCCACCCCCATCACCCCCACCCACCCACACCTCCCACACCCACCCCCATCAGCCCATCACCCACAGCCACCCCTATCACCCCCATCACCCACCCACCCCCATCACCCCCATCACCCACCCACCCCCATCACCCCCATCACCGCCACCCCCACCCCCATCACCCCACACCCACCCCCATCACCCTCTCACCCACCCCATCACCCCCACATAACCACACCCACCCCCATCACCCACACCCACGCCCATCAGCCCATCACCCACACACACCCGCACCACCCCCACGTACCCCCATCACCCCCATCACCCACACCACCCCATCACTCCCTAATAGTCCACACCCAACGTCACAGCCCCATCCCCCTTGGATACAGACACTGTCTCACCCTACCCTGCAGTCCCGCAGACACAACCCTTCCCCTCACTGCCGATACCTGTGAACTGCTGTCGGAGTTGGTCGAGGTGTTCCTGTGAACACTCAGACGCCTCTCGCACTGCTTCATCCTTACCACGCTCCAGCTCCTCGATCCTCCCCATCAGCTCCTCACGCAGTTTCTCAATCTCCGTCTCATACACCACAATCTGCAACACACCACACACTAACTCCGGCACGGTCGGAGGGTCAGTGTCGAGGTAATGGGAACTGTGGAGGGTCAGTGCTGAGGGAGTGCCGCACGGTCGGAGGGTCAGTGCTGAGGGAGTGCCGCACTGTCGGAGGGTCAGTGCTGAGGGAGTGCCGCACTGACGGAGGGTCAGTGCTGAGGGAGCACCACACTGTCGGAGGGTCAGTGCTGAGGGAGTGGGCACTGTCGGAGGGTCAGTGCTGAGGGAGCACCACACTGTCGGAGGGTCAGTGCTGAGGGAGTGGGCACTGTCGGAGGGTCAGTGCTGAGGGAGTGGGCACTGTCGGAGGGTCAGTGCTGAGGGAGTGCCGCACGGTCGGAGGGTCAGTGCTGAGGGAGTGCCGCACTGTCGGAGGGTCAGTGCTGAGGGAGTGCCGCACTGACGGAGGGTCAGTGCTGAGGGAGCACCACACTGTCGGAGGGTCAGTGCTGAGGGAGTGGGCACTGTCGGAGGGTCAGTGCTGAGGGAGCACCACACTGTCGGAGGGTCAGTGCTGAGGGAGTGGGCACTGTCGGAGGGTCAGTGCTGAGGGAGTGCCGCACTGTCGGAGGGTCAGTGCTGAGGGAGCACCACACTGTCGGAGGGTCAGTGCTGAGGGAGTGGGCACTGTCGGAGGGTCAGTGCTGAGGGAGTGCCGCACTGTCGGAGGGTCAGTGCTGAGGGAGCACCACACTGTCGGAGGGTCAGTGCTGAGGGAGTGCCGCACTGTTGGAGGGTCAGTGCTGAGGGAGTGGGCACTGTCGGAGGGTCAGTGCTGAGGGAGTGCCGCACTGTCGGAGGGTCAGTGCTGAGGGAGTGCCGCACTGTCGGAGGGTCAGTGCTGAGGGAGTGCCGCACTGACGGAGGGTCAGTGCTGAGGGAGTGCCGCACTGACGGAGGGTCAGTGCTGAGGGAGCACCACACTGTCGGAGGGTCAGTGCTGAGGGAGTGGGCACTGTCGGAGGGTCAGTGCTGAGGGAGCACCACACTGTCGGAGGGTCAGTGCTGAGGGAGTGGGCACTGTCGGAGGGTCAGTGCTGAGGGAGTGCCGCACTGTCGGAGGGTCAGTGCTGAGGGAGCACCACACTGTCGGAGGGTCAGTGCTGAGGGAGTGGGCACTGTCGGAGGGTCAGTGCTGAGGGAGTGCCGCACTGTCGGAGGGTCAGTGCTGAGGGAGCACCACACTGTCGGAGGGTCAGTGCTGAGGGAGTGCCGCACTGTTGGAGGGTCAGTGCTGAGGGAGTGGGCACTGTCGGAGGGTCAGTGCTGAGGGAGTGCCGCACTGTCGGAGGGTCAGTGCTGAGGGAGTGCCGCACTGTCGGAGGGTCAGTGCTGAGGGAGTGCCGCACTGTCGGAGGGTCAGTGCTGAGGGAGTGGTTACTGTCGGAGGAACAGTGCTGAGGGAGTGGACACTGTCGGAGGGTCAGTGCTGAGGGAGTGCCGCGCTTATGGAGGGTCAATGCTGAGGGAGTGGACACTGTCGGAGGGTCAGTGCTGAGGGAGTGGACACTGTCGGAGGGTCAGTGCTGAGGGAGCGCCACACTGTCGGAGGGTCAGTGCTGAGGGAGTGGGCACTGTCGGAGGGTCAGTGCTGAGGGAGTGTCGCACTATTGGAGGGTCAGTGCTGAGGGAGTGCTGCACTGTCGGAGGGTCAGTGCTGAGGGAGTGCCGCACTGTCGGAGGGTCAGTGCTGAGGGAGTGGGCACTATGGGAGGGTGAGTGCTGAGGGAGTGCCGCACTGTCGGAGGGTCAGTGCTGAGGGTGTGCCGCACTGTCGGAGGGTCAGTGCTGAGGGAGCGCCGCACTGTCGGAGGGTGAGTGCTGAGGGAGTGCCGCACTGTCGGAGGGTCAGTGCTGAGGGAGTGCCGCACTGTCGGAGGGTCAGTGCTGAGGGAGTGCCGCACTGTCGGAGTGTCAGTGCTGAGGGAGTGCCGCACTGTCGGTGGGTCAGTGCTGAGGGAGTGGTTACTGTCGGAGGAACAGTGCTGAGGGAGTGGGCACTGTTCGCGGGTCAGTGCTGAGGGAGTGGGCACTGTCGGAGGGTCAGTGCTGAGGGAGTGTCGCACTATTGGAGGGTCAGTGCTGAGGGAGTGCCGCACTGTTGGAGGGTCAGTGCTGAGGGAGTGTCGCACTATTGGAGGGTCAGTGCTGAGGGAGTGCCGCACTGTCGGAGGGTCAGTGCTGAGGGCGTGGGCACTGTTGGAGGGTCAGTGCTGAGGGAGTGCCGCACTGTTGGAGGGTCAGTGCTGAGGAAGTGCCGCACTGTTGGAGGGTCACTGCTGAGGGAGTGGGCACTGTTGGAGGGTCAGTGCTGAGGGACTGCCGCACTGTTGGAGGGTCAGTGCTGAGGAAGTGCCGCCCTGTCGGATGGTCAGTGCTGAGGGAGTGGGCACAGTCAGAGGGTCAGTGCTGAGGGAGTGCTGCACTATCAGAGGGTCAGTCCTGAGGGAGTGCCGCCCTGTCGGAGGGTCAGTGCTGAGGGAGTGCCGCACTGTCGGAGGGTCAGTGCTGAGGAAGTGCCGCACTGTTGGAGGGTCACTGCTGAGGGAGTGGGCACTGTTGGAGGGTCAGTGCTGAGGGACTGCCGCACTGTTGGAGGGTCAGTGCTGAGGAAGTGCCGCCCTGTCGGATGGTCAGTGCTGAGGGAGTGGGCACAGTCAGAGGGTCAGTGCTGAGGGAGTGCCGCACTATCAGAGGGTCAGTGCTGAGGGAGTGCTGCACTATCAGAGGGTCAGTCCTGAGGGAGTGCCGCCCTGTCGGAGGGTCATTGCTGAGGGAGTGCCGCACTATCGGAGGGTCAATGCTGTGGGACTGTCACACTGTCGGAGGGTCAATGCTGAGGGAGTGGGCACTGTCGGAGGGTCAATGCTGAGGGAGTGGGCACTGTCGGATGGTCAGTGCTGAGGGAGTGGGCACTGTCGGAGGGTCAGTGCTGAGGGACTGTCACACTGTCGGAGGGTCAATGCTGAGGGAGTGGGCACTGTCGGAGGGTCAATGCTGAGGGAGTGGGCACTGTCGGATGGTCAGTGCTGAGGGAGTGGGCACTGTCGGAGGGTCAGTGCTGAGGGAGCGCCACACTGTCGGAGGGTCAGTGCTGAGGGAGTGGGCACAGTCGGAGGGTCAGTACTGAGGTAGTGCCGCGCTGTTGGAGGGTCAGTGCTGAGGAAGTGCCGCCCTGTCGGAGGGTCAGTGCTGAGGGAGTGCCGCACTGTTGGAGGGACAGTGCTGAGGGAGTGCCGCACTGTCGGAGGGTCAGTGCTGAGGGAGTGCTGCACTATCAGAGGGTCAGTGCTGAGGGAGTGCTGCACTATCAGAGGGTCAGTGCTGAGGGAGCGCCGCACTATCAGAGGGTCAGTGCTGAGGGTGTGCAGCACTATCAGAGGGTCAGTGCTGAGGGAGTGCCGCACTGTCGGAGGGTCAGTGCTGAGGGAGCACCACACTGTCGGAGGGTCAGTGCTGAGGGAGTGCCGCACTGTCGGAGGGTCAGTGCTGAGGGAGCACCACACTGTCGGAGGGTCAGTGCTGAGGGAGTGCCGCACTGTCGGAGGGTCAGTGCTGAGGGAGTGCCGCACTGTCGGAGGGTCAGTGCTGAGGAGTGCCACACTGTCGGAGGGTCAGTGCTGAGTGAGTGCCGCACTGTCGGAGGGTCAGTGCTGAGGGAGTGGGCACTGTCGGAGGGTCAGTGCTGAGGAAATGTCGCACTGTCGGAGGGTCGTGCTGAGGAAGTGAGCACTGTCGGAGGGTCAGTGCTGAGGGAGTGGGCACTGTCGGAGGGTCAGTGCTGAGGGAGTGGGCACTGTCGGAGGGTCTGTGCTGAGGGAGTGCCTCAATGTCGGAGGGTTAGTGCTGAAGGAGAGCCTCATTGTCGGAGGGTCATTGCTGAGGTAGTGGTCACTGTCGGAGGGTCAATGCTGAGGGAGGGCCTCACTGTCAGATGGTCAGTGCTGAGGGAGTGGGCACTGTCGGATGGTGACTGCTGAGGGAGTGGGCACTGTCGGAGGGTCAATGCTGTGGGAGTGCTGCATTGTCGGAGTGTCAGTGCTGACGGAGTGCCGCACTGTCGGAGGGTCAGTGCTGAGGGAACGCCGCACTGTCGGAGGGTCAGTGCTGAGGGAGTGCCGCACTGTCGGAGGGTCAGTGCTGAGGGAGTGCCGCACTGTCGGAGGGTCAGTGCTGAGGGAGTGCCGCACTGTCAGAGGGTCAGTGCTGAGGGAACGCCGCACTGTCGGAGGGTCAGTGCTGAGGGAGTGCCGCACTGTCGGAGGGTCAGTGCTGAGGGAGTGTCGCACTGTCGGAGGGTCAGTGCTGAGGGAGTGCCGCACTGTCGGAGGGTCAGTGCTGAGGGAGTGCCGCACTGTCGGAGGGTCAGTGCTGAGGGAGACCGCACTGTCGGAGCGTCACTGCTGAGGGAGTGGGCACTGTCAGAGGGTCAGTGCTGAGGGAGTGCCGCACTGTCGGAGGGTCAGTGCTGAGGGAGTGCCGCACTGTCGGAGGGTCAGTGATGAGGGAGTGTCACACTGTCGGTGGGTCAGTGCTGAGGGAGTGGGCAGCGTCGGAGGGTCGGTGCTGAGGGAGTGGGCACTGTTGGAGGGTCAGCGCTGAGGGAGCACCGCAATGTCGGAGGGTCAGTGCTGAGGGAGTGGGCAGTCCTGAGGGAGTGCCGCACTGTCGGAGGGTCAATGCTGAGGGAGTGCCGCACTGTCGGAGCGTCGGTGCTGAGGGAGTGCCGCACTGTCAGGGGGTCAGTGCTGAGGGAGTGGGCACTGTCGGAGGGTCAGTGCTGAGGGAGTGCCGCACTGTCGGAGGGTCAGTGCTGAGGGAGTGCTGCACTGTCGGAGGGTCAGTGCTGAGGAGTGCCACACTGTCGGAGGGTCAGTGCTGAGTGAGTGCCGCACTGTCGGAGGGTCAGTGCTGAGGAAATGCCGCACTGTCGGAGGGTCGTGCTGAGGAAGTGAGCACTGTCGGAGGGTCAGTGCTGAGGGAGTGGGCACTGTCAGAGTGTCAGTGCTGAGGGAGTGCCGCACTGTCAGAGGGTCAGTGCTGAGGGAGTGCCGCACTGTCAGAGGGTCAGTGCTGAGGGAGTGCCGCACTGTCAGAGGGTCAGTGCTGAGGGAGTGCTGCACTGTCGGAGAGTCAGTGCTGAGGGAGGGCCGCACTGTCGGAGGGTCAGTGCTGAGGGAGTGCCGCACTGTCAGAGGGTCAGTGCTGAGGGAGTGCCGCACTGTCAGAGGGTCAGTGCTGAGGGAGTGCTGCACTGTCGGAGAGTCAGTGCTGAGGGAGGGCCGCACTGTCGGAGGGTCAGTGCTGAGGGAGTGCCGCACTGTCGGAGGGTCAGTGCTGAGGGAGTGCCGCACTGTCAGAGGGTCAGTGCTGAGGGAGTGCCGCACTGTTGGAGGGTCAGTGCTGAGGGAGTGCCGCACTGTCGGAGGGTCAGTGCTGAGGGAGTGCCGCACTGTCGGAGGGTCAGTGCTGAGGGAGTGAGCACTGTCAGAGGGTCAGTGCTGAGGGAGTGCCGCACTGTCAGAGGGTCAGTGCTGAGGGAGTGCCGCACTGTCAGAGGGTCAGTGCTGAGGGAGTGCTGCACTGTCGGAGAGTCAGTGCTGAGGGAGGGCCGCACTGTCGGAGGGTCAGTGCTGAGGGAGTGGGCAGCGTCGGAGGGTCAGTGCTGAGGGAGTGCCGCACTGTCGGAGAGTCAGTGCTGAGGGAGTGCCGCACTGTCGGAGGGTCAGTGCTGAGGGAGTGGGCACTGTCGGAGGGTCAGTGCTGAGGGAGTGCCGCACTGTCGGAGAGTCAGTGCTGAGGGAGGGCCGCTCTGTCAGAGGGTCGGTGCTGATGGAGTGGGCACTGTCAGAGGGTCGTTGCTGAGGGTGTGCCGCACTGTCAGAGGGTCTGTGCTGAGGGAGTGCCGCACTGTCAGAGGGTCAGTGCTGAGGGAGTGCCGCACTGTCGGAGAGTCAGTGCTGAGGGAGGGCCGCACTGTCGGAGGGTCAGTGCTGAGGGAGTGGGCAGCGTCGGAGGGTCAGTGCTGAGGTAGTGGGCACTGTCGGAGGGTCAGTGCTGAGGGAGTGCCGCACATTCGGAGAGTCAGTGCTGAGGGAGGGCCGCACTGTCGGAGGGTCAGTGCTGAGGGAGTGGGCAGCGTCGGAGGGTCAGTGCTGAGGGAGTGGGCACTGTCGGAGGGTCAGTGCTGAAGGAGTGGGCACTGTCGGAGGGTCAGTGCTGAAGGGAGACCGCACTGTCGGAGGGTCAGTGCTGAGGGAGTGGGCACTGTCGGAGGGTCAGCGCTGAGGGAGTGGGCACTGTCGAAGGGTCAGTGCTGAGGGAGTGGGCACTGTCGGAAGGTCAGTGCTGAGGAAATGCCGCACTGTCGGAGGGTCGTGCTGAGGAAGTGAGCACTGTCGGAGGGTCAGTGCTGAGGGAGTGGGCACTGTCAGAGTGTCAGTGCTGAGGGAGTGCCGCACTGTCAGAGGGTCAGTGCTGAGGGAGTGCCGCACTGTCAGAGGGTCAGTGCTGAGGGAGTGCCGCACTGTCAGAGGGTCAGTGCTGAGGGAGTGCTGCACTGTCGGAGAGTCAGTGCTGAGGGAGGGCCGCACTGTCGGAGGGTCAGTGCTGAGGGAGTGCCGCACTGTCAGAGGGTCAGTGCTGAGGGAGTGCCGCACTGTCAGAGGGTCAGTGCTGAGGGAGTGCTGCACTGTCGGAGAGTCAGTGCTGAGGGAGGGCCGCACTGTCGGAGGGTCAGTGCTGAGGGAGTGCCGCACTGTCGGAGGGTCAGTGCTGAGGGAGTGCCGCACTGTCAGAGGGTCAGTGCTGAGGGAGTGCCGCACTGTTGGAGGGTCAGTGCTGAGGGAGTGCCGCACTGTCGGAGGGTCAGTGCTGAGGGAGTGCCGCACTGTCGGAGGGTCAGTGCTGAGGGAGTGAGCACTGTCAGAGGGTCAGTGCTGAGGGAGTGCCGCACTGTCAGAGGGTCAGTGCTGAGGGAGTGCCGCACTGTCAGAGGGTCAGTGCTGAGGGAGTGCTGCACTGTCGGAGAGTCAGTGCTGAGGGAGGGCCGCACTGTCGGAGGGTCAGTGCTGAGGGAGTGGGCAGCGTCGGAGGGTCAGTGCTGAGGGAGTGCCGCACTGTCGGAGAGTCAGTGCTGAGGGAGTGCCGCACTGTCGGAGGGTCAGTGCTGAGGGAGTGGGCACTGTCGGAGGGTCAGTGCTGAGGGAGTGCCGCACTGTCGGAGAGTCAGTGCTGAGGGAGGGCCGCTCTGTCAGAGGGTCGGTGCTGATGGAGTGGGCACTGTCAGAGGGTCGTTGCTGAGGGAGTGCCGCACTGTCAGAGGGTCTGTGCTGAGGGAGTGCCGCACTGTCAGAGGGTCAGTGCTGAGGGAGTGCCGCACTGTCGGAGAGTCAGTGCTGAGGGAGGGCCGCACTGTCGGAGGGTCAGTGCTGAGGGAGTGGGCAGCGTCGGAGGGTCAGTGCTGAGGTAGTGGGCACTGTCGGAGGGTCAGTGCTGAGGGAGTGCCGCACATTCGGAGAGTCAGTGCTGAGGGAGGGCCGCACTGTCGGAGGGTCAGTGCTGAGGGAGTGGGCAGCGTCGGAGGGTCAGTGCTGAGGGAGTGGGCACTGTCGGAGGGTCAGTGCTGAAGGAGTGGGCACTGTCGGAGGGTCAGTGCTGAAGGGAGACCGCACTGTCGGAGGGTCAGTGCTGAGGGAGTGGGCACTGTCGGAGGGTCAGCGCTGAGGGAGTGGGCACTGTCGAAGGGTCAGTGCTGAGGGAGTGGGCACTGTCGGAAGGTCAGTGCTGAGGGAGTGCCGCACTGTGGGAGGGTCAGTGCTGAGGGAGTGCCGCACTGTCAGAGGGTCAGTGCTGAGGGAGTGCTGCACTGTCGGAGAGTCAGTGCTGAGGGAGGGCCGCACTGTCGGAGGGTCAGTGCTGAGGGAGTGGGCAGCGTCGGAGGGTCAGTGCTGAGGGAGTGCCGCACTGTCGGAGAGTCAGTGCTGAGGGAGTGCCGCACTGTCGGAGGGTCAGTGCTGAGGGAGTGGGCACTGTCGGAGGGTCAGTGCTGAGGGAGTGCCGCACTGTCGGAGAGTCAGTGCTGAGGGAGGGCCGCTCTGTCAGAGGGTCGGTGCTGATGGAGTGGGCACTGTCAGAGGGTCGTTGCTGAGGGAGTGCCGCACTGTCAGAGGGTCTGTGCTGAGGGAGTGCCGCACTGTCAGAGGGTCAGTGCTGAGGGAGTGCCGCACTGTTGGAGGGTCAATGCTGAGGGAGTGGGCACTATCGGAGGGTCAGTGCTGAGGGAGTGGGCACTGTCGGAGGGTCAGTGATGAGGGAATGCCACACTGTCGGAGGGTCAGTGCTGAGGGAGTGCCGCACTGTCGGAGGGTCAGTGCTGAGGGAGTGCCGCACTGTCGGAGGGTCAGTGCTGAGGGAGTGCCGCACTGTCGGAGGGTCAGTGCTGAGGGAGTGGTTACTGTCGGAGGAACAGTGCTGAGGGAGTGGACACTGTCGGAGGGTCAGTGCTGAGGGAGTGCCGCGCTTATGGAGGGTCAATGCTGAGGGAGTGGACACTGTCGGAGGGTCAGTGCTGAGGGAGTGCCGCGCTTATGGAGGGTCAATGCTGAGGGAGTGGACACTGTCGGAGGGTCAGTGCTGAGGGAGTGGACACTGTCGGAGGGTCAGTGCTGAGGGAGCGCCACACTGTCGGAGGGTCAGTGCTGAGGGAGTGGGCACTGTCGGAGGGTCAGTGCTGAGGGAGTGTCGCACTATTGGAGGGTCAGTGCTGAGGGAGTGCTGCACTGTCGGAGGGTCAGTGCTGAGGGAGTGCCGCACTGTTGGAGGGTCAGTGCTGAGGGAGTGGGCACTATGGGAGGGTGAGTGCTGAGGGAGTGCCGCACTGTCGGAGGGTCAGTGCTGAGGGTGTGCCGCACTGTCGGAGGGTCAGTGCTGAGGGAGCGCCGCACTGTCGGAGGGTGAGTGCTGAGGGAGTGCCGCACTGTCGGAGGGTCAGTGCTGAGGGTGTGCCGCACTGTCGGAGGGTCAGTGCTGAGGGAGTGCCGCACTGTCGGAGGGTCAGTGCTGAGGGAGTGGTTACTGTCGGAGGAACAGTGCTGAGGGGGTGGACACTGTCGGAGGGTCAGTGCTGAGGGAGTGGGCACTGTTCGCGGGTCAGTGCTGAGGGAGTGGGCACTGTTCGCGGGTCAGTGCTGAGGGAGCGGGCACTGTCGGAGGGTCAGTGCTGAGGGAGTGTCGCACTATTGGAGGGTCAGTGCTGAGGGAGTGGGCACTGTTGGAGGGTCAGTGCTGAGGGAGTGCCGCCCTGTTGGAGGGTCTGTGCTGAGGAAGTGCCGCACTGTTGGAGGGTCACTGCTGAGGGAGTGGGCACTGTTGGAGGGTCAGTGCTGAGGGAGTGCCGCACTGTTGGAGGGTCAGTGCTGAGGAAGTGCCGCCCTGTCGGATGGTCAGTGCTGAGGGAGTGGGCACAGTCAGAGGGTCAGTGCTGAGGGAGTGCCGCACTATCAGAGGGTCAGTGCTGAGGGAGTGCTGCACTATCAGAGGGTCAGTCCTGAGGGAGTGCCGCCCTGTCGGAGGGTCATTGCTGAGGGAGTGCGGCACTATCGGAGGGTCAATGCTGTGGGACTGTCACACTGTCGGAGGGTCAATGCTGAGGGAGTGGGCACTGTCGGAGGGTCAATGCTGAGGGAGTGGGCACTGTCGGATGGTCAGTGCTGAGGGAGTGCCGCACTATCGGAGGGTCAATGCTGTGGGACTGTCACACTGTCGGAGGGTCAATGCTGAGGGAGTGGGCACTGTCGGAGGGTCAATGCTGAGGGAGTGGGCACTGTCGGATGGTCAGTGCTGAGGGAGTGGGCACTGTCGGAGGGTCAGTGCTGAGGGACTGTCACACTGTCGGAGGGTCAATGCTGAGGGAGTGGGCACTGTCGGAGGGTCAGTGCTGAGGGAGCGCCACACTGTCGGAGGGTCAGTGCTGAGGGAGTGGGCACAGTCGGAGGGTCAGTACTGAGGTAGTGCCGCGCTGTTGGAGGGTCAGTGCTGAGGAAGTGCCGCCCTGTCGGAGGGTCAGTGCTGAGGGAGTGCCGCACTGTTGGAGGGACAGTGCTGAGGGAGTGCCGCACTGTCGGAGGGTCAGTGCTGAGGGAGTGCCGCACTGTTGGAGGGTCAGTGCTGAGGGAGTGCTGCACTATCAGAGGGTCAGTGCTGAGGGAGTGCTGCACTATCAGAGGGTCAGTGCTGAGGGAGCGCCGCACTATCAGAGGGTCAGTGCTGAGGGTGTGCAGCACTATCAGAGGGTCAGTGCTGAGGGAGTGCCGCACTGTCGGAGGGTCAGTGCTGAGGGAGCACCACACTGTCGGAGGGTCAGTGCTGAGGGAGTGCCGCACTGTCGGAGGGTCAGTGCTGAGGGAGCACCACACTGTCGGAGGGTCAGTGCTGAGGGAGTGCCGCACTGTCGGAGGGTCAGTGCTGAGGGAGTGCCGCACTGTCGGAGGGTCAGTGCTGAGGGAGTGGGCACTGTCGGAGGGTCAGTGCTGAGGAAATGTCGCACTGTCGGAGGGTCGTGCTGAGGAAGTGAGCACTGTCGGAGGGTCAGTGCTGAGGGAGTGGGCACTGTCGGAGGGTCAGTGCTGAGGGAGTGGGCACTGTCGGAGGGTTAGTGCTGAAGGAGAGCCTCATTGTCGGAGGGTCATTGCTGAGGTAGTGGTCACTGTCGGAGGGTCAATGCTGAGGGAGGGCCTCACTGTCAGATGGTCAGTGCTGAGGGAGTGGGCACTGTCGGATGGTGACTGCTGAGGGAGTGGGCACTGTCGGAGGGTCAATGCTGTGGGAGTGCTGCATTGTCGGAGTGTCAGTGCTGACGGAGTGCCGCACTGTCGGAGGGTCAGTGCTGAGGGAACGCCGCACTGTCGGAGGGTCAGTGCTGAGGGAGTGCCGCACTGTCGGAGGGTCAGTGCTGAGGGAGTGCCGCACTGTCGGAGGGTCAGTGCTGAGGGAACGCCGCACTGTCGGAGGGTCAGTGCTGAGGGAGTGCCGCACTGTCGGAGGGTCAGTGCTGAGGGAGTGTCACACTGTCGGAGGGTCAGTGCTGAGGGAGTGCCGCACTGTCGGAGGGTCAGTGCTGAGGGAGTGCCGCACTGTCAGAGGGTCAGTGCTGAGGGAGACCGCACTGTCGGAGCGTCACTGCTGAGGGAGTGGGCACTGTCAGAGGGTCAGTGCTGAGGGAGTGCCGCACTGTCGGAGGGTCAGTGCTGAGGGAGTGCCGCACTGTCGGAGGGTCAGTGATGAGGGAGTGTCACACTGTCGGTGGGTCAGTGCTGAGGGAGTGGGCAGCGTCGGAGGGTCGGTGCTGAGGGAGTGGGCACTGTTGGAGGGTCAGCGCTGAGGGAGCACCGCAATGTCGGAGGGTCAGTGCTGAGGGAGTGGGCAGTCCTGAGGGATTGCCGCACTGTCGGAGGGTCAATGCTGAGGGAGTGCCGCACTGTCGGAGCGTCGGTGCTGAGGGAGTGCCGCACTGTCAGGGGGTCAGTGCTGAGGGAGTGGGCACTGTCGGAGGGTCAGTGCTGAGGGAGTGCCGCACTGTCGGAGGGTCAGTGCTGAGGGAGTGCCGCACTGTCGGAGGGTCAGTGCTGAGGAGTGCCACACTGTCGGAGGGTCAGTGCTGAGTGACTGCCGCACTGTCGGAGGGTCAGTGCTGAGGAAATGCCGCACTGTCGGAGGGTCGTGCTGAGGAAGTGAGCACTGTCGGAGGGTCAGTGCTGAGGGAGTGGGCACTGTCAGAGTGTCAGTGCTGAGGGAGTGCCGCACTGTCAGAGGGTCAGTGCTGAGGGAGTGCCGCACTGTCAGAGGGTCAGTGCTGAGGGAGTGCCGCACTGTCAGAGGGTCAGTGCTGAGGGAGTGCTGCACTGTCGGAGAGTCAGTGCTGAGGGAGGGCCGCACTGTCGGAGGGTCAGTGCTGAGGGAGTGCCGCACTGTCAGAGGGTCAGTGCTGAGGGAGTGCCGCACTGTCAGAGGGTCAGTGCTGAGGGAGTGCTGCACTGTCGGAGAGTCAGTGCTGAGGGAGGGCCGCACTGTCGGAGGGTCAGTGCTGAGGGAGTGCCGCACTGTCGGAGGGTCAGTGCTGAGGGAGTGCCGCACTGTCAGAGGGTCAGTGCTGAGGGAGTGCCGCACTGTTGGAGGGTCAGTGCTGAGGGAGTGCCGCACTGTCGGAGGGTCAGTGCTGAGGGAGTGCCGCACTGTCGGAGGGTCAGTGCTGAGGGAGTGAGCACTGTCAGAGGGTCAGTGCTGAGGGAGTGCCGCACTGTCAGAGGGTCAGTGCTGAGGGAGTGCCGCACTGTCAGAGGGTCAGTGCTGAGGGAGTGCTGCACTGTCGGAGAGTCAGTGCTGAGGGAGGGCCGCACTGTCGGAGGGTCAGTGCTGAGGGAGTGGGCAGCGTCGGAGGGTCAGTGCTGAGGGAGTGCCGCACTGTCGGAGAGTCAGTGCTGAGGGAGTGCCGCACTGTCGGAGGGTCAGTGCTGAGGGAGTGGGCACTGTCGGAGGGTCAGTGCTGAGGGAGTGCCGCACTGTCGGAGAGTCAGTGCTGAGGGAGGGCCGCTCTGTCAGAGGGTCGGTGCTGATGGAGTGGGCACTGTCAGAGGGTCGTTGCTGAGGGAGTGCCGCACTGTCAGAGGGTCTGTGCTGAGGGAGTGCCGCACTGTCGGAGTGTCAGTGCTGAGGGAGTGCCGCACTGTCAGAGGGTCAGTGCTGAGGGAGTGCCGCACTGTCGGAGAGTCAGTGCTGAGGGAGGGCCGCACTGTCGGAGGGTCAGTGCTGAGGGAGTGGGCAGCGTCGGAGGGTCAGTGCTGAGGGAGTGCCGCACATTCGGAGAGTCAGTGCTGAGGGAGGGCCGCACTGTCGGAGAGTCAGTGCTGAGGGAGTGGGCACTGTCGGAGGGTCAATGCTGAGGGAGTGGGCACTGTCGGATGGTCAGTGCTGAGGGAGTGGGCACTGTCGGAGGGTCAGTGCTGAGGGACTGTCACACTGTCGGAGGGTCAATGCTGAGGGAGTGGGCACTGTCGGAGGGTCAGTGCTGAGGGAGCGCCACACTGTCGGAGGGTCAGTGCTGAGGGAGTGGGCACAGTCGGAGGGTCAGTACTGAGGTAGTGCCGCGCTGTTGGAGGGTCAGTGCTGAGGAAGTGCCGCCCTGTCGGAGGGTCAGTGCTGAGGGAGTGCCGCACTGTTGGAGGGACAGTGCTGAGGGAGTGCCGCACTGTCGGAGGGTCAGTGCTGAGGGAGTGCCGCACTGTTGGAGGGTCAGTGCTGAGGGAGTGCTGCACTATCAGAGGGTCAGTGCTGAGGGAGCGCCGCACTATCAGAGGGTCAGTGCTGAGGGTGTGCAGCACTATCAGAGGGTCAGTGCTGAGGGAGTGCCGCACTGTCGGAGGGTCAGTGCTGAGGGAGCACCACACTGTCGGAGGGTCAGTGCTGAGGGAGTGCCGCACTGTCGGAGGGTCAGTGCTGAGGGAGCACCACACTGTCGGAGGGTCAGTGCTGAGGGAGTGCCGCACTGTCGGAGGGTCAGTGCTGAGGGAGTGCCGCACTGTCGGAGGGTCAGTGCTGAGGAGTGCCACACTGTCGGAGGGTCAGTGCTGAGTGAGTGCCGCACTGTCGGAGGGTCAGTGCTGAGGGAGTGGGCACTGTCGGAGGGTCAGTGCTGAGGAAATGTCGCACTGTCGGAGGGTCGTGCTGAGGAAGTGAGCACTGTCGGAGGGTCAGTGCTGAGGGAGTGGGCACTGTCGGAGGGTCAGTGCTGAGGGAGTGGGCACTGTCGGAGGGTTAGTGCTGAAGGAGAGCCTCATTGTCGGAGGGTCATTGCTGAGGTAGTGGTCACTGTCGGAGGGTCAATGCTGAGGGAGGGCCTCACTGTCAGATGGTCAGTGCTGAGGGAGTGGGCACTGTCGGATGGTGACTGCTGAGGGAGTGGGCACTGTCGGAGGGTCAATGCTGTGGGAGTGCTGCATTGTCGGAGTGTCAGTGCTGACGGAGTGCCGCACTGTCGGAGGGTCAGTGCTGAGGGAACGCCGCACTGTCGGAGGGTCAGTGCTGAGGGAGTGCCGCACTGTCGGAGGGTCAGTGCTGAGGGAGTGCCGCACTGTCGGAGGGTCAGTGCTGAGGGAACGCCGCACTGTCGGAGGGTCAGTGCTGAGGGAGTGCCGCACTGTCGGAGGGTCAGTGCTGAGGGAGTGTCACACTGTCGGAGGGTCAGTGCTGAGGGAGTGCCGCACTGTCGGAGGGTCAGTGCTGAGGGAGTGCCGCACTGTCAGAGGGTCAGTGCTGAGGGAGACCGCACTGTCGGAGCGTCACTGCTGAGGGAGTGGGCACTGTCAGAGGGTCAGTGCTGAGGGAGTGCCGCACTGTCGGAGGGTCAGTGCTGAGGGAGTGCCGCACTGTCGGAGGGTCAGTGATGAGGGAGTGTCACACTGTCGGTGGGTCAGTGCTGAGGGAGTGGGCAGCGTCGGAGGGTCGGTGCTGAGGGAGTGGGCACTGTTGGAGGGTCAGCGCTGAGGGAGCACCGCAATGTCGGAGGGTCAGTGCTGAGGGAGTGGGCAGTCCTGAGGGATTGCCGCACTGTCGGAGGGTCAATGCTGAGGGAGTGCCGCACTGTCGGAGCGTCGGTGCTGAGGGAGTGCCGCACTGTCAGGGGGTCAGTGCTGAGGGAGTGGGCACTGTCGGAGGGTCAGTGCTGAGGGAGTGCCGCACTGTCGGAGGGTCAGTGCTGAGGGAGTGCCGCACTGTCGGAGGGTCAGTGCTGAGGAGTGCCACACTGTCGGAGGGTCAGTGCTGAGTGACTGCCGCACTGTCGGAGGGTCAGTGCTGAGGAAATGCCGCACTGTCGGAGGGTCGTGCTGAGGAAGTGAGCACTGTCGGAGGGTCAGTGCTGAGGGAGTGGGCACTGTCAGAGTGTCAGTGCTGAGGGAGTGCCGCACTGTCAGAGGGTCAGTGCTGAGGGAGTGCCGCACTGTCAGAGGGTCAGTGCTGAGGGAGTGCCGCACTGTCAGAGGGTCAGTGCTGAGGGAGTGCTGCACTGTCGGAGAGTCAGTGCTGAGGGAGGGCCGCACTGTCGGAGGGTCAGTGCTGAGGGAGTGCCGCACTGTCAGAGGGTCAGTGCTGAGGGAGTGCCGCACTGTCAGAGGGTCAGTGCTGAGGGAGTGCTGCACTGTCGGAGAGTCAGTGCTGAGGGAGGGCCGCACTGTCGGAGGGTCAGTGCTGAGGGAGTGCCGCACTGTCGGAGGGTCAGTGCTGAGGGAGTGCCGCACTGTCAGAGGGTCAGTGCTGAGGGAGTGCCGCACTGTTGGAGGGTCAGTGCTGAGGGAGTGCCGCACTGTCGGAGGGTCAGTGCTGAGGGAGTGCCGCACTGTCGGAGGGTCAGTGCTGAGGGAGTGAGCACTGTCAGAGGGTCAGTGCTGAGGGAGTGCCGCACTGTCAGAGGGTCAGTGCTGAGGGAGTGCCGCACTGTCAGAGGGTCAGTGCTGAGGGAGTGCTGCACTGTCGGAGAGTCAGTGCTGAGGGAGGGCCGCACTGTCGGAGGGTCAGTGCTGAGGGAGTGGGCAGCGTCGGAGGGTCAGTGCTGAGGGAGTGCCGCACTGTCGGAGAGTCAGTGCTGAGGGAGTGCCGCACTGTCGGAGGGTCAGTGCTGAGGGAGTGGGCACTGTCGGAGGGTCAGTGCTGAGGGAGTGCCGCACTGTCGGAGAGTCAGTGCTGAGGGAGGGCCGCTCTGTCAGAGGGTCGGTGCTGATGGAGTGGGCACTGTCAGAGGGTCGTTGCTGAGGGAGTGCCGCACTGTCAGAGGGTCTGTGCTGAGGGAGTGCCGCACTGTCGGAGTGTCAGTGCTGAGGGAGTGCCGCACTGTCAGAGGGTCAGTGCTGAGGGAGTGCCGCACTGTCGGAGAGTCAGTGCTGAGGGAGGGCCGCACTGTCGGAGTGTCAGTGCTGAGGGAGTGGGCAGCGTCGGAGGGTCAGTGCTGAGGGAGTGCCGCACATTCGGAGAGTCAGTGCTGAGGGAGGGCCGCACTGTCGGAGAGTCAGTGCTGAGGGAGTGGGCAGCGTCGGAGGGTCAGTGCTGAGGGAGTGGGCACTGTCGGAGGGTCAGTGCCGAAGGAGTGGGCACTGTCGGAGGGTCAGTGCTGAAGGGAAACCGCACTGTCGGAGGGTCAGTGCTGAGGGAGTGGGCACTGTCGGAGGGTCAGCGCTGAGGGAGTGGGCACTGTCGAAGGGTCAGTGCTGAGGGAGTGGGCACTGTCGGAGGGTCAGTGCTGAGGGAGTGCCGCACTGTGGGAGGGTCAGTGCTGAGGGAGTGCCGCACTGTCAGAGGGTCAGTGCTGAGGGAGGGCCGCACTGTCGGAGGGTCAGTGCTGAGGGAGTGGGCAGCGTCGGAGGGTCAGTGCTGAGGGAGTGCCGCACTGTCGGAGAGTCAGTGCTGAGGGAGTGCCGCACTGTCGGAGGGTCAGTGCTGAGGGAGTGGGCACTGTCGGAGGGTCAGTGCTGAGGGAGTGCCGCACTGTCGGAGAGTCAGTGCTGAGGGAGGGCCGCTCTGTCAGAGGGTCGGTGCTGATGGAGTGGGCACTGTCAGAGGGTCGTTGCTGAGGGAGTGCCGCACTGTCAGAGGGTCTGTGCTGAGGGAGTGCCGCACTGTCAGAGGGTCAGTGCTGAGGGAGTGCCGCACTGTTGGAGGGTCAATGCTGAGGGAGTGGGCACTATCGGAGGGTCAGTGCTGAGGGAGTGGGCACTGTCGGAGGGTCAGTGATGAGGGAGAGGGCACTGTCGGAGGGTCAGTGCTGAGGGAGTGCCGCACTGTTGGAGGGTCAATGCTGAGGGAGTGGGCACTGTCGGAGGGTCAGTGCTGAGGGAGTGGGCACTGTCGGTGGGTCAGTGCTGAGGGAGTGCCACACTGTCAGAGGGTGAGTGCTGTGGGAGTGCCGCACTGTTGGAGGGTCAGTGCTGAGGGAGTGCCGCACTGTTGGAGGGTCAATGCTGAGGGAGTGGGCACTGTCGGAGGGTCAGTGCTGAGGGAGTGGGCACTGTCGGAGGGTCAGTGATGAGGGAGAGGGCACTGTCGGTGGGTCAGTGCTGAGGGAGTGCCACACTGTCAGAGGGTGAGTGCTGTGGGAGTGCCGCACTGTTGGAGGGTCAATGCTGAGGGAGTGGGCACTGTCGGAGGGTCAGTGCTGAGGGAGTGGGCACTGTCGGAGGGTCAGTGCTGAGGGAGTGGGCACTGTCAGAGGGTCAGTGCTGAGGGAGTGCCGCACTGTCGGAGGATCAGTGCTGAGGGGGTGCCACACTGTCGGAGGGTCAGTGCTGAGGGAGTGGGCACTGTCGGAGGGTCAGTGCTGAGGGAGTGGGCACTGTCAGAGGGTCAGTGCTGAGGGAGTGCCGCACTGTCGGAGGATCAGTGCTGAGGGGGTGCCACACTGTCGGAGGATCAGTGCTGAGGGGGTGCTGGTACCTTGTATTGGAGTTGGGACCGTGTCTCCTCGGAGTCCTGGAGTTGTTGTTCCAGTTTGTGGAGCTGTCCCTCCTGTAGAGTGACCTGCTCCAGGAGCTCCCGGTTCCTGTGTTCCCAATCCCGGAATAATCCCAGAGTCACTTCGGAATTCCCCTCCACTCGCTCAGACACGTACTGAGGGCCAGAGAGGACAGGGAGTCAGCACATGTTCCTGACTCACTAGCCCCGTGCACTCAGACTCACACAGACTGTCCCTCGCACTCACTGTCCCTCGCACTCACTGCCCCTCGCACTCACTGTCCCTCGCACTCACTGCCCCTCGCACTCACTCACACTCACTGTCCCTCCCAATCACTGCCCCTCGCACTCACTGTCGCTCACACTCACTCACACTCACTGTCCCTCACACTCACTGTCCCTCACACTCACTGTCCCTCGCACTCACTGTCCCTCGCACTCACTGCCCCTCGCACTCACTGTCCCTCGCACTCACTGCCCCTCGCACTCACTGTCCCCGTGCACTCAGACTCACACTCACTGTCCCTCGCACTCACTGCCCCTCGCACTCACTGCCCCTCGCACTCACTGCCCCTCGCACTCACTGTCCCCGTGCACTCAGACTCACACTCACTGTCCCTCACACTCACTGTCCCTCGCACTCACTGTCCCTCGCACTCACTGTCCCTTACACTCACTGTCCCTCACACTCACTGTCCCTCGCACTCACTCACACTCACTGTCCCTTGCACTCACTCACACTCACTGTCCCTCACACTCACCGTCTCTCACACTCACTCACACTCACTGTCCCTCACACTCACTCACACTCACTGTCCCTCACACTCACTGTCCCTCACACTCACTGTGCCTCACACTCACTCACACTCACTGTCCCTCACACTCACTGTCCCTCACACTCACTGTCCCTCACACTCACTCACACTCACTGTCCCTCACACTCACTCACACTCACTGTCCCTCACACTCACTGTCCCTCGCACTCACTGTCCCTCGCACTCACTCACACTCACTGTCCCTCGCACTCACTGTCCCTCGCACTCACTGTCCCTCACACTCACTGTCCCTCGCACTCACTGTCCCTCGCACTCACTCACACTCACTGTCCCTCCCACTCACTGTCCCTCCGACTCACTCACATTCACTGTCCCTCACACTCACTGTCCCTCGCACTCACTGTCCCTCGCACTCACACTCACTCTCTCATTCTTTCTCTCTCCCATCCACTTTCCCTCCCTCCTGTCCCTCTCTCTCTCTCCCTTGCTTCCCCTCTCCCTCACTCTAACTCTCTCCCTCTCTCTCACCCTCTCACCATCACTCTCTCTCTCTCTCATTCTTTCTCTCTCTCAGCATCACTCTCTCAATCTCCCACCCACTCTCCTTTTCCCCACACTCTCCCTCTTTCCTCTCTCCATGACCTCCTCCCACGCTCTCTCTCTCTCTCTCTCTCTCCCCCCCCCTGGCCTGGTCTCCCTCGGTCCCTCCCTGGCTCTCACCTGGATGTGGGTGGGTGGTTCCTGGCTCTGATGGAGCTGGAGTTGGAGGGAGTGGACAGTCTCCTGGTGATGCCTGTCTTCTGTCTCCCTCCTCCACTGCAGTTCACTCAGCTCAGCGTCCAGCCTCAGTAACTGCTCCAGCTTCTGCTGCACAGAACTCTCCAGGAGGCACACCTTCGATCGCAGCTCCTCGTTCTCCTGAAAACCATGGGGTCACTTTTCACCATCACTGAACCCCCCCCGCCCCTCCAGCACTGTCAACATCCTGTGGGTTACATTGACCAGAAACTCAACCAGACTTGCCACATAAACAGAGTGGGCTACAAGAGCAGGTCAGAGGCTGGGAATCCTGCAGCGAGTAACTCACCTCCTGACACCCCAAACCTGTCCACCATCTACAAGGCACAAACATCCCCTCCCTCCCCCACCGATGCTCAGTAGCAGCAGTGTGTACTGTCTACAAGATGCACTGCAGAAACTCACCAAAGATCCTCAGACAGCACCTTCCAAACCCACGACCACTTCCATCTAGAAGGACAGGGGCAGCAGACACATGGGAACACCACCCACTGCAAGCTCCCCTCCAAGCTCCTCACCATCCTGACTTGGGAATATATCCCCGTTCCTGCACTGTCACTGGGTCAGAATCCTGGAATTCCCTCCCTCAGGGACGTTGTGGGTCTACCCACAGCACATGGACTGCAGCGGGTCAGGAAGGCAGCTCACCCCCACCCTCTCAAGGGGGCAACTAGGGACGGGCAATAAATGCTGGGCCCAGCCAGTGATGCTATGAATTAATTTTAAGAAAACCTCTCAGAAACAGAATATCTGGTTGTGAATGGGATCTTGCTGTGCGGAAGCAGTCTTTCGTACATTACAACCATCACTACATTTTACAACAGCTCCATTGGCTATGAATACTTCAGGAGGCTGCTATACAAATTCAGTCTTTACTACTTCATAGAATGATAGAGTTGTACAGTACAGAAGGAGGCTATTCAGCCCATTGTGTCTGTACTAGCCCCTGGTAGAGCGATCGAGCGAGTCCAGCCCTATCCCCATAGCCCTCGAACTTCGTCACTTTCCAATATATATCCAGCTCTCCTCTGACCCCTCTAATGGGACCCCCCTCCCCCACTCTCCCAGGCAGCACATTCCAAATCCGAACCACTCTCTGAGGAAAGAACTTTCTCCGAGTCTCACTCCGAGCTCTCTTGCTGGCAATCGTGAGACTGTGACCCCGGTTACTGACGTACCAACGAGGAGGGAGGGGGTGGAGGGAGTGATAGGGAGGGGGTGGAGGGTGTGGTAGGGAGGGAGTGGAGGGTGTGGTAGGGAGGGGGTGGAGGGTGAGGTAGGGAGGGAGTGGAGGGTGTGGTAGGGAGGGGGTGGAGGGTGAGGTAGGGAGGGGGTGGAGGGTGAGGTAGGGAGGGGGTGGAGGGTGTGGTAGGGAGGGGGTGGAGGGTGAGGTAGGGAGGGGGTGGAGGGTGAGGTAGGGAGGGGGTGGAGGGTGTGGTAGGGAGGGGGTGGAGGGTGAGGTAGGGAGGGGGTGGAGGGTGAGGTAGGGAGGGGGTGGAGGATGAGGTGGGGAGGGAGCGGAGGGGGTGATAGGGAGGGGGTGGAGGGTGAGGTAGGGAGGGGGTGGAGGGTGAGGTAGGGAGGGGGTGGAGGATGAGGTGGGGAGGGAGCGGAGGGGGTGATAGGGACGGGGTGGAGGGGGTGGAGGATGTGATAGTGAGGGGGGAGGGTGTGATAGGGAGGGTGTGATAGGGAGGGGGTGGAGGGTGCAATAGTGAGGGGGGAGGGTGTGATAGGGAGGGGGTGGAGGGTGCGATAGTGAGGGGGGAGGGTGTGATAGGGAGGGGGTGGAGGGTGAGGTAGGGAGGGGGTGGAGGGTGTGATAGGGAGGGGGTGGAGGGTGAGGTAGGGAGGGGGTGGAGGGTGCGATAGTGAGGGGGGAGGGTGTGATAGGGAGGGGGTGGAGGGTGAGGTAGGGAGGGGGTGGAGGGTGTGATAGGTAGGGTGTGGTAAGGAGGGGGTGGAGGGTGTGATAGGGAGGGGGTGGAGGGTGAGGTAGGGAGGGGGTGGAGGGTGTGATAGGTAGGGTGTGGTAAGGAGGGGGTGGAGGGTGTGATAAGGAGGGGGTGGAGGGTGAGGTAGGGAGGGGGTGGAGCGTGTGATAGGGAGGGGGTGGAGGGTGAGGTAGGGAGGGGGTGGAGGGTGTGATAAGGAGGGGGTAGAGGGTGTGGTGGGGAGGGGTTGGAGGGTGCGGTTGGGAGGGGGTGGTAGGGAGGGGGTAAAGGGTGCGATAGAGAGGGAGTGGAAGGTGCAATAGGGAGGAGAGGAGGGTGAGGTGTGGTAGGGAGGGTGTGGTTGAGGGTGCGGAGGGTGTGGTAGGGAGGGTGCGAGGGTGTGGTAGGGAGGGTGAGGTAGGGAGGGTGCGGTGGGTGTGATAGGGAGGGGGTGGGGTATGTGGGAGGGAGGGGGTGGAGTGTGTGATAGGGAGGGGATGGAGGGTGTGATAGAAAGGGGGTGGAGGGTGAGGTAGGGAGGGGGTGGAGGGTGTGACAGGTAGGGTGTGGTAAGGAGGGGGTGGAGGGTGTGATAGAGAGGGGGTAGGGGATGAGGTAGGGAGGGGTTAGAGGGTGTGATAGGGAGAGGGTGGAGTGTGTGATAGGGAGGGGGTGGAGGGTGAGGTAGGGAGGGGGTGGAGGGTGTGATAGGGAGAGAGTGGAGGGTGAGGTAGGGAGGGGGTGAAGGGTGCGATAGTGAGGGGGTGGAGGGGATGGTAGGGGGGGGTGGAGGGTGTGATAGGGAGAGGGTGGAGGGTGAGGTAGGGAGGGGTGAAGGGTGCGATAGTGGGGGGGTGGAGGGGATGGTAGGGAGGGGGTGGAGGGTGTGATAGGGAGGGGGTGGAGGGAGTGGTAGGGAGGGGATGGAGGGTGTGATAGGGAGAGGGTGGAGGGTGCGATAGGGAGGGGATGGAGGGTGTGATAGGGAGGGGGTGGAGGGTGTGATAGGGAGGGGATGGAGGGTGTGATAGAGAGGGTGCGGTATGGAGGGTGCGGAGGGTGTGGTAGGGAGGGTGTGGTAGGGAGGGTGCGGAGGGTGTGGTAGGGAGGGTGCGAGGGTGTGGTAGGGAGGAGGTGGGGTGTGTGATAGGGAGGGGATGGAGGGTGTGATAGAAAGGGGGTGGAGGGTGAGGTAGGGAGGGGGTGGAGGGTGTGATAGGGATGGGTGAAGAGTGTGATAGAGAGGGGGTAGGGGATGAGGTAGGGAGGGGTTAGAGGGTGTGATAGGGAGGGGGTGGAGTGTGTGATAGGGAGGGGGTGGAGGGTGAGGTAGGGAGGGGGTGGAGGGTGAGGTAGGGAGGGGGTGGAGGGTGAGGTAGGGAGGGGGTGAAGGGTGCGATAGTGAGGGGGTGGAGGGAGTGGTAGGGAGCGGGTGGAGGGAGTGGTAGGGAGGGGGTGGAGGGTGTGATAGGGAGGGGGTGGAGGGAGTGGTAGGGAGCGGGTGGAGGGAGTGGTAGGGAGGGGGTGGAGGGTGTGATAGGGAGGGGGTGGAGGGTGTGATAGGGAGGGGGTGGAGGGTGTGATAGGGAGGGGGTGGAGGGAGTGGTAGGGAGGGGGTGGAGGGAGTGGTTGGGAGGGGGTGGAGGGAGTGGTAGGGAGGGGGTGGAGGGTGTGATAGGGAGGGGGTGGAGGGTGTGATAGGGAGGGGGTGGAGGGTGTGATAGGGAGGGGGTGGAGGGTGTGATAGGGAGGGGGTGGAGGGAGTGGTAGGGAGGGTGCGGAGGGTGTGGTAGGGAGGGTGAGGTAGGGAGGGTGCGGAGGGTGTGGTAGGGAGGGTGTGGTTGAGGGTGCGGAGGGTGTGGTAGGGAGGGTGTGGTAGGGAGGGTGCGGAGGGTGTGGTAGGGAGGGTGCGGAGGGTGTGGTAGGGAGGGTGTGGTAGGGAGGGTGCGGAGGGTGTGGTAGGGAGGGTGCGGAGGGTGAGGTAGGGAGGGTGTGGAGGGTGTGGTAGGGAGGGTGCGGAGGGTGTGGTAGGGAGGGTGCGGAGGGTGTGGTAGGGAGGGTGCGGAGGGTGTGGTAGGGAGGGGGTGGAGGGTGCAGAGGGTGTGGTAGGGAGGGGGTGGAGGGTGCGAGGGTGTGGTAGGGAGGGGGTGGAGGGTGCAGAGGGTGTGGTAGGGAGGGGGTGGAGGGTGCGGAGGGTGTGGTTGAGGGTGCGGAGGGTGTGGTTGAGGGTGCGATAGTGAGGGTGCGGAGGTGTGGTAGGGAGGGGGTGGAGGGTGTGGTAGGGAGGGGGTGGAGGGTGCGAGGGTGTGGTAGGGAGGGGGTGGAGGGTGTGGTAGGGAGGGGGTGGAGGGTGTGGTAGGGAGGGGGTGGACGGTGTGGTAGGGAGGGGGTGGAGGGTGCGAGTGTGTGGTAGGGAGGGTGCGAGGGTGTGGTAGGGAGGGGGTGGAGGGTGCGGAGGGTGTGGTAGGGAGGGGGTGGACGGTGTGGTAGGGAGGGGGTGGAGGGTGCGAGTGTGTGGTAGGGAGGGTGCGAGGGTGTGGTAGGGAGGGGGTGGAGGGTGCGGAGGGTGTGGTAGGGAGGGGGTGGAGGGTGCGGAGGGTGTGGTAGGGAGGGGGTGGAGGGTGCGGAGGGTGTGGTAGGGAGGGTGAGGTAGGGAGGTGAGGTAGGGAGGGTGTGGAGGGTGTGGTAGGGAGGGTGAGGTAGGGAGGGTGCGAGGGTGAGGTAGGGAGGGTGTGGTTGAGGGTGCGGAGGTGAGGTAGGGAGGGTGCGAGGGTGTGGTAGGGAGGGTGCGAGGGTGTGGTAGGGAGGGGTTGGAGGGTGTGGTAGGGAGGGGGTGGAGGGTGCGGAGGGTGTGGTAGGGAGGGGGTGGTGGGTGTGGTAGGGAGGGGGTGGAGGGTGTGGTAGGGAGGGGGTGGACGGTGTGGTAGGGAGGGGGTGGAGGGTGCGAGTGTGTGGTAGGGAGGGTGCGAGGGTGTGGTAGGGAGGGGGTGGAGGGTGCGAGGGTGTGGTAGGGAGGGGGTGGAGGGTGTGGTAGGGAGGGGGTGGAGGGTGCGAGGGTGTGGTAGGGAGGGGGTGGAGGGTGCGAGGGTGTGGTAGGGAGGGTCGTGTGCCCAGCCCCCCTGCCCCAGAGCCCATGAGCCTCACCCTGAGGAGTTGCTCTGAGGGGTGCCGGCCGATGGTGGATAGTTGTTGTAGGACGCCCTGAGTCACCCTCAGGTTCTCTTTCAGACTCTCGTTCTCCAGGGACAGATGCTGAATCCGTTTCTCCGAGTCGGTAACTCCCTGTAAGGGAAAGGGAACCCAATCACCCGGCGCTAGAGCAAGGCAGACTGTGATAATCACTGGCCCCACTCACTGCCAAACCCACACCCTCGGCCTGCTCCTCCCCTGAAAGGTTCAATCCCTGCCTCTCCCTCACGTTGTGACCCTCAGCCTCTCCCTCGCTCTCCCTCCCTCTGTCCTGCTGACACTCTCACGCTCTGTGTCTCTCCCTTCTTTTCCCTCTCCCTCTCTCGGATTCCCGACAGGCCCTTCGGCCCAACAAGTCCACACCGACCCCCCGAAGAGTAACCCACCCAGACCCATTTCCCGACATTAGTTCCCTCAGTAATGCATCTAACCTACACATCCCTGAACATGGGCAATCCACCCTGACCCACACGTCTTTGGGCTGTGGGAGGAAACCCACGCAGACTCGGGGGGGGGGGATTGTGCAAACTCCGCACAGACAGTCACCCCGAGGGGGGAACTGAACCCCGGTCCCTGGCGCTGTGAGGCGGCAGTGCTAACCACTGAGCCACCGTGCCGCCCCAATCTCTCTCCCCTCCCATTCTCATTCCCTCTCTCCCACTCCCCTCCTCTTGCTCTCTCTCTCTCTCTCTCTCGGAGGGGGGACAGTGTCCCCAGTGAACATACTGTTTCCGTTCTCAGTCGGATGAGCTCCTCCTCATGTTCCCGAACCTGTTCCCTCAGGCAGTGGATCTGGGGGAACACAGAGGTTATTGTCAGAGAGAGGCTGTTCCGGGTCTGAGTGAGGGGCATTACCTCGGGAATGTGAGGGAGGGCTCTGAGGGATAACCCAGGAATGTGAGGGAGGGGGTAAGCTCGGGACAGAGAGCAGATCCTCCCTCGCATCCCAAATTCGATGTCTGGGTTAGGCTGTGGGACAAACAGGGTTACAGGGATAGGATGGAGGAGTGGTTCTGGGCAGGATGCTCTTTGGAGGGTCAGTGTGGTCTCGATGGGCTGAATGGCCTGCTCCCGCACTTTAGGGATTCTAGGAAGTGGGAGGGGGTTCACAGGGAGTTTGACGGATCAGGCAGGAAGAGGGAACAGGCCACACATCAGCTCAGACACTGTCTTTATTGAAGGACAGAACATGCTGGACAGACCGAGTGGCCTCCACTTGCTCCTATATTCCTGACTCCGGCTGGAGCTGTCCGGGAGTCGGGACTGGGATATCGAGGAGAGCTGCTGTGTCCAGGAGGTTCACAAAGTCCGAATCTCAGTGAGGACGGAAAGATTTTGGAGAATTCGCCTTCTCATTTCAGGCACGATCACAGGCCCTTCAGCCCATCTACCGCCGACTGGCGCTTCTGCTCAGCTCACCTTCACTCCGGTACTGGACGGAGGAGCAGCAGCAGGCTTGAGGGGCAGAGTGGCCTCCCGCAGCCAACCCCCCTCTCCCGGGTGACGGTGACCATGGAACGATCACCAATGACCGTCCTTCAGGGATGGAAATCTGCTGATGTGACCTGGTCTGGCCTACAGGTGACTCCAGACCCACAGCAATGTGGGTGACTCTTAACTGCCCCTTGGGCAATTGGGGATGGACAGTCAGTACTGGCCAGCCCTTGTGGATGGGACAATGGCTGAGGGGTATATTCAGCAAGGGGACGGTTTCGGGGAAGCGAGAGCATGTCGTGACGTTGGGTGTTGTGTTGAAAGTGGACCCTGTCCTGGGAGACAGTTAGATAACGGGGATGTGAACTATTGGAGTTTATAATCGCACGTGTACTCACTCAGGCGAGGACAGTTAGTTTGAGATGAGAGCATGTAAATTTGCAACTGATTTATTATCTGTAAAAGTAGCATCAAACTATTGAAAACGGAAACGACTGGGGAGGTTGGAAGTCGCAAACAAAGAGCAGAGGTTGCTGGAGAAGCTCAGCAGGTCTGGCAGCATCTGTGGAGAGAAAGCAGGGTTAACGTTCCGGTGACCCTTCCTCAGAACTGAGGGCAAACTATTGTTTGTAGAAATGATGTGGAGGAGCCGGTGTTGGACTGGGGTGGGCAAAGTTAAAAGTCGCCCAACACCAGGTTAGAGTCCAACAGGTTTAATTGGAAGCCCTAGCTTTCGGAGGGACGCTCCTCACACAACAACCACCTCGTGTGCTTCCAAATAAACCTGTTGCACTATAACCTGGGGTTGGGTGATTTTTAACTGGGTGGAAATGGGGGGGTGGGCCCCACCATTGACAGGGAGGTAAAGGATTGGAGGGTTTATTAGGGGGAAGGGACGGTGGGCGTCATGCCCAGGGTGTTCGAGAGGAGCTCACCTGAGTCTCAAAGCTGGCGGAGAGCTGTCTCTTCTCATTCTCCCCCTGCTCCACCTCCATCTTGATGGATTCCACCTCGTTCAGCAGCTTGGACCGTTCGGTCTGGAGGCTCTGGATGGAGTCTACCAACCTCTGGACTCCAGCCGAGAGAGGGGGACTGCCGCACGCAGTGTGGCCATCGGGTGGAGGGCTGTCCGGACACAGAGGGTGCTGGGAGTATGGAGGCTCACCGGGGTCAGCAACGTCCTTACTGGCTGTGAACGTAAGGGTTTAGTGAGTATGGTGTGTACCTCCCTCAGCACTGACCCTCCGACAGTGTGACACTCCCTCAGCACTGACCCTCCGACAGTGCCCACTTCCTCAGCACTGACCCCCCGACAGTGCCCACTTCCTCAGCACTGACCCTCTGACAGTGCCCACTCCCTCAGCACTGACCCTCTGACAGTGCCCACTCCCTCAGCACTGACCCTCCGACAGTGCCCACTCCCTCAGCACTGACCCTCCGACAGCCCTGACCCTGTGATGATTTCATGATTGTGACGGTGATAATTGAGGGGTGTGTACTCTGAGCAGAGATGCTGCAGTCTGTCTTTGTACACACCTCTTTCACCTGCAAGGACAAAACCCACAGTTGATGGAGAAGCTCAGCAGGTCTGGCAGCATGCCCGGGGAGAGAAATCAGAGTTAACGTTTCTGATCGAGTGACCCTTCCTCAGAACTGACCGGCCAATGCCAGACCTGCGTCCTTGTGATTTCTCACACCAGCTGTCCATTTGGAGCGTTGGGATGTGTGGCATTGTTCGGTGCTGTCCCCCCCCCTGCCCCGCAGGGTGGTGGCTGGTGTGTGGGTACTGGGCAGTGCTGTGTCCGGTGGTCTCAGAGTGCTGACCCCAGGTCAGTCTCAGGGGGAGCTCACCTGCCTGTTGTAGTTTCTGCACCAGCCCTCGCTGTTCATCGATAATCTCCTGGAGGTTCTCGATCAGGCTCAGCTTATCCCTCAGCTCCTGCTTGCAGGTGCTCCGGAGCAGTTTGCGTTTCTTCCTGCTCCTGGCCTCTTCCCTGCGGAGCCGGCTCTTGTATTCGGAGGCTCTGTCCTGGAGACGCTGCATGTGGGAGTATTGTTCCAGGAAGGACAGGAGGTGGTTCATGACCGAGACCAGAGGGGAGGCGCCGGGAGCCTAGGGGTGGGAATGACAGCGAGAGGACCACCCAGGGTGGCCAGGAGGTAGCCCACGATGCCCGGCAGCCACCACCCAGGGGAGGGACGGGTGCCATCACCCGGTGTGGAGGGGGATATCCGAGATGGACGAGTGACCAGACATTGTCCCAATTCCAACCACAACAGGGACATCGCGGTGGGCCCCAGGGGAAGGGAGGAGGCGATGAGGGAGGGGGTTGAGAGTGGGGGGTGTATTGACAGAGGGAGGCAATGATGGAGGAACGAGGGGGAACCAGGGAACAGAGACAGAGACAGAGTTCGGGCGTCAGGCTGGTGTTCAGATCGACACATAATCAGAGCTCGAGAGACTATCAAACAGAATCATGTCCCAGGAATTCCAGAATATTCCGGGAGTAGAGCTCCATCCACACGGGGACAGGGAACTGCTGTATCCCTCCCCCGCCCTCAGGGGTACACACTCAGGAATGACACGTTTCTAACAATCACCACGGACACTTCCACAGAAACATGTCCCGGCTGCTGGCTCTCTCCCCTGAACCCTCTACTTCCTGTCCCCATCACCATGGCAACGCTGACACTCATCCAAGTCGACCTGCCAACCAATCAGTAACCTTTCCCCCTGCAACATCAATCAAGACCCGAAGGACGTAGGAACAGAATGAGGCCATTCGGTTCACCAGGTCTGCTCCACCATTTGGGAAAGTGGTTCCAGTTTAGGTCTGGTGGTATAGACTCGATGGGCCGAAGGGTGTCTTCTGCAGTGTACAAGGGGAAGTCTCCATAATCTCTCATTACAGAGAGGGGACTGATGATGGTTTAGGCTGAGGGTCACCGTGCCTCATGTGAGGGGAGAGTCCTTCCTGGTTACCTCAGCCTGTGTGGGGATTGAACCCACGCTGTTGATGTCACTCAGTATGGTAAACCAGCCGTCCAGCCAATAGTACTGGGCAACAAAACTAGATAGACAGGGCTATTCACAGATAAAGGGACAGTTGGGAAGTGGGAGGCCTTTAAGAATGAGATAACACAAGTCCAGAGTCAGGCCATTCCCGTTAGAGTGAGGGGCAGGGCTGGTAGGTGAGGGGCTGGTAGGTGCGGGGCTGGTAGGTGAGGGTCTGGTAGGTGAGGGGCTGGTAGGTGAGGGGCTGGTAGGTGAGGGGCTGGTAGGAGTGGGGCTGGTGGGTGAGGGGCTGGTAGGTGAGGGGCTGGTGGGTGAGGGGCTGGTAGGTGAGGGGCTGGTAGAGTGAGGGGCTGGTAGGTGAGGGGCTGGTAGGTGAGGGGCTGGTAGGTGAGGGGCTGGTAGAGTGAGGGGCTGGTAGGTGTGGGGTTGGTGGGTGAGGGGCTGGTAGGTGAGGGGCTGGTAGGTGAGGGGCTGGTAGGTGAGGGGCTGGTAGGTGTGGGGTTGGTGGGTGAGGGGCTGGTAGGTGAGGGGCTGGTAGGTGAGGGGCTGGTAGGTGCGGGGCTGGTAGAGTGAGGGGCTGGTAGGTGAGGGGCTGGTAGGTGAGGGGCTGGTAGGTGAGGGGCTGGTAGGTGTGGGGCTGGTAGGTGAGGGGCTGGTAGGTGAGGGGCTGGTAGGTGAGGGGCTGGTAGGTGAGGGGCTGGTAGGTGCGGGGCTGGTAGAGTGAGGGGCTGGTAGGTGAGGGGCTGGTAGGTGAGGGGCTGGTAGGTGAGGGGCTGGTAGGTGTGGGGCTGGTAGGTGAGGGGCTGGTAGGTGAGGGGCTGGTAGGTGAGGGGCTGGTAGGTGAGGGGCTGGTGGGTGAGGGGCTGGTAGGTGTGGGGCTGGTAGGTGAGGGGCTGGTAGGTGAGGGGCTGGTAGGTGAGGGGCTGGTAGGTGAGGGGCTGGTAGGAGTGGGGCTGGTGGGTGAGGGGCTGGTAGGTGAGGGGCTGGTGGGTGAGGGGCTGGTAGGTGTGGGGCTGGTAGGTGTGGGGCTGGTAGGTGAGGGGCTGGTAGGTGAGGGGTTGGTAGGTGAGGGGCTGGTAGGTGAGGGGCAGGTAGGTGGGGCTGGTAGGTGAGGGGCTGGTAGGTGTGGGGCTGGTAGGTGTGGGGCAGGTAGGTGAGGGGCAGGTAGAGTGAGGGGCTGGTGGGTGAGGGGCTGGTAGGTGAGGGGCTGGTAGGTGAGGGGCTGGTAGGTGTGGGGCTGGTAGGTGTGGGGCAGGTAGGTGAGGGGCAGGTAGAGTGAGGGGCTGGTGGGTGAGGGGCTGGTAGGTGAGGGGCAGGTAGAGTGAGGGGCTGGTAGGTGTGGGGCAGGTAGGTGTGGGGCAGGTAGAGTGAGGGGCTGGTGGGTGAGGGGCTGGTAGGTGAGGGGCAGGTAGAGTGAGGGGCTGGTAGGTGTGGGGCTGGTAGGTGTGGGGCTGGTAGGTGAGGGGCTGGTAGGTGAGGGGCTGGTAGGTGCGGGGCTGGTAGGTGTGGGGCAGGTAGGTGAGGGGCTGGTAGGTGCGGGGCTGGTAGGTGAGGGGCTGGTAGGTGTGGGGCAGGTAGGTGAGGGGCTGGTAGGTGCGGGGCTGGTAGGTGAGGGGCTGGTAGGTGTGGGGCTGGTAGGTGAGGGGCTGGTAGGTGAGGGGCTGGTAGGTGCGGGGCTGGTAGGTGTGGGGCAGGTAGGTGAGGGGCTGGTAGGTGCGGGGCTGGTAGGTGAGGGGCTGGTAGGTGAGGGGCTGGTAGGTGCGGGGCTGGTAGGTGTGGGGCAGGTAGGTGAGGGGCTGGTAGGTGCGGGGCTGGTAGGTGAGGGGCTGGTAGGTGTGGGGCTGGTAGGTGAGGGGCTGGTAGGTGAGGGGCTGGTAGGTGCGGGGCTGGTAGGTGAGGGGCTGGTAGTGAGGGGCTGGTAGGTGTGGGGCTGGTAGGTGTGGGGCTGGTAGGTGTGGGGCTGGTAGGTGTGGGGCTGGTAGGTGTGGGGCTGGTAGGTGAGGGGCTGGTAGGTGAGGGGCTGGTAGGTGTGGGGCTGGTAGGTGTGGGGCTGGTAGGTGTGGGGCTGGTAGGTGTGGGGCTGGTAGGTGTGGGGCTGGTAGGTGTGGGGCTGGTAGGTGTGGGGCTGGTAGGTGAGGGGCTGGTAGGTGAGGGGCAGGTAGGTGCGGGGCTGGTAGGTGAGGGGCTGGTAGTGAGGGGCTGGTAGTGAGGGGCTGGTAGGTGAGGGGCTGGTAGGTGTGGGGCTGGTAGGTGTGGGGCTGGTAGGTGAGGGGCTGGTAGGTGTGGGGCTGGTAGGTGTGGGGCTGGTAGGTGCGGGGCTGGTAGGTGAGGGGCTGGTAGGTGAGGGGCTGGTAGGTGTGGGGCTGGTAGGTGCGGGGCTGGTAGGTGAGGGGCTGGTAGGTGTGGGGCTGGTAGGTGCGGGGCTGGTAGGTGAGGGGCTGGTAGGTGTGGGGCTGGTAGGTGAGGGGCTGGTAGGTGAGGGGCTGGTAGGTGCGGGGCTGGTAGGTGAGGGGCTGGTAGTGAGGGGCTGGTAGGTGTGGGGCTGGTAGGTGTGGGGCTGGTAGGTGTGGGGCTGGTAGGTGAGGGGCTGGTAGGTGAGGGGTTGGTAGGTGAGGGGCTGGTAGGTGAGGGGCAGGTAGGTGGGGCTGGTAGGTGAGGGGCAGGTAGAGTGAGGGGCTGGTAGGTGAGGGGCTGGTAGGTGTGGGGCAGGTAGGTGAGGGGCTGGTAGGTGCGGGGCTGGTAGGTGAGGGGCTGGTAGTGAGGGGCTGGTAGTGAGGGGCTGGTAGTGAGGGGCTGGTAGGTGAGGGGCTGGTAGGTGAGGGGCTGGTAGGTGTGGGGCTGGTAGGTGCGGGGCTGGTAGGTGAGGGGCTGGTAGGTGTGGGGCTGGTAGGTGCGGGGCTGGTAGGTGAGGGGCTGGTAGGTGTGGGGCTGGTAGGTGAGGGGCTGGTAGGTGTGGGGCTGGTAGGTGAGGGGCTGGTAGGTGAGGGGCTGGTAGGTGAGGGGCTGGTAGTGAGGGGCTGGTAGGTGTGGGGCTGGTAGGTGAGGGGCAGGTAGAGTGAGGGGCTGGTGGGTGAGGGGCTGGTAGGTGAGGGGCTGGTAGGTGAGGGGCTGGTAGGTGCGGGGCTGGTAGGTGAGGGGCTGGTAGGTGAGGGGCTGGTAGGTGTGGGGCTGGTAGGTGTGGGGCTGGTAGGTGCGGGGCTGGTAGGTGAGGGGCTGGTAGGTGTGGGGCTGGTAGGTGTGGGGCTGGTAGGTGCGGGGCTGGTAGGTGAGGGGCTGGTAGGTGTGGGGCTGGTAGGTGCGGGGCTGGTAGGTGAGGGGCTGGTAGGTGTGGGGCTGGTAGGTGCGGGGCTGGTAGGTGAGGGGCTGGTAGGTGTGGGGCTGGTAGGTGTGGGGCTGGTAGGTGTGGGGCTGGTAGGTGTGGGGCTGGTAGGTGTGGGGCTGGTAGGTGAGGGGCTGGTAGGTGAGGGGTTGGTAGGTGAGGGGCTGGTAGGTGAGGGGCAGGTAGGTGGGGCTGGTAGGTGAGGGGCAGGTAGAGTGAGGGGCTGGTAGGTGAGGGGCTGGTAGGTGTGGGGCAGGTAGGTGAGGGGCTGGTAGGTGAGGGGTTGGTAGGTGAGGGGCTGGTAGGTGAGGGGCAGGTAGGTGGGGCTGGTAGGTGAGGGGCAGGTAGGTGGGGCTGGTAGGTGAGGGGCAGGTAGAGTGAGGGGCTGGTAGGTGAGGGGCTGGTAGGTGTGGGGCTGGTAGGTGAGGGGCTGGTAGGTGAGGGGTTGGTAGGTGAGGGGCTGGTAGGTGAGGGGCAGGTAGGTGGGGCTGGTAGGTGAGGGGCAGGTAGAGTGAGGGGCTGGTAGGTGAGGGGCTGGTAGGTGTGGGGCAGGTAGGTGAGGGGCTGGTAGGTGCGGGGCTGGTAGGTGAGGGGCTGGTAGTGAGGGGCTGGTAGTGAGGGGCTGGTAGTGAGGGGCTGGTAGGTGAGGGGCTGGTAGGTGAGGGGCTGGTAGGTGTGGGGCTGGTAGGTGCGGGGCTGGTAGGTGAGGGGCTGGTAGGTGTGGGGCTGGTAGGTGCGGGGCTGGTAGGTGAGGGGCTGGTAGGTGTGGGGCTGGTAGGTGAGGGGCTGGTAGGTGTGGGGCTGGTAGGTGAGGGGCTGGTAGGTGAGGGGCTGGTAGGTGAGGGGCTGGTAGTGAGGGGCTGGTAGGTGTGGGGCTGGTAGGTGAGGGGCAGGTAGAGTGAGGGGCTGGTGGGTGAGGGGCTGGTAGGTGAGGGGCTGGTAGGTGAGGGGCTGGTAGGTGCGGGGCTGGTAGGTGAGGGGCTGGTAGGTGAGGGGCTGGTAGGTGTGGGGCTGGTAGGTGTGGGGCTGGTAGGTGCGGGGCTGGTAGGTGAGGGGCTGGTAGGTGTGGGGCTGGTAGGTGTGGGGCTGGTAGGTGCGGGGCTGGTAGGTGAGGGGCTGGTAGGTGTGGGGCTGGTAGGTGCGGGGCTGGTAGGTGAGGGGCTGGTAGGTGTGGGGCTGGTAGGTGCGGGGCTGGTAGGTGAGGGGCTGGTAGGTGTGGGGCTGGTAGGTGTGGGGCTGGTAGGTGTGGGGCTGGTAGGTGTGGGGCTGGTAGGTGCGGGGCTGGTAGGTGAGGGGCTGGTAGGTGTGGGGCTGGTAGGTGTGGGGCTGGTAGGTGAGGGGCTGGTAGGTGAGGGGCTGGTAGAGTGAGGGGCTGGTAGGTGAGGGGCTGGTAGGTGTGGGGCTGGTAGGTGAGGGGCTGGTGGGTGAGGGGCTGGTAGGTGTGGGGCAGGTAGAGTGAGGGGCTGGTAGGTGTGGGGCTGGTGGGTGAGGGGCTGGTAGGTGAGGGGCTGGTAGGTGAGGGGCAGGGCTGGTGACTAGAGAAATTGAAGAAAAGTTCGTAGGGACCGCGGATGCTGTTAAATCGGAAACAAAAACAGAAGTTGCTGGAAAAGCTCAGCAGGTCTGGCAGCGTCTGGGGAGAGAAAGCAGAGTTAACGTTTCGAGTCTGGTGACCCTTCCTCAGAACACATTAACTCTGATTTCTCTCCCCAGACGCTGCCAGACCTGCTGAGCTTTTCCAGCAACTTCTGTTTTTGTTTGAGAAACTGAGGCTCTGGTCAAGAAAAAGGAGAAATCTATCAGAAATAGACATCTGGGATCGAGTGAATCTCTCAAGGGGCATAAAGGCAGTAGGAGTATACTTAAGAGGGAAATCAGGAGGGCAACAAGGGGACATGAGATAGCTTTGGCAAATAGAATTAAAGAGAATCCAAAGGGTTTTTACAAAAACATTAAGGACAAAAGGGTAACGAGGGAGAGAATAGGCCCCCTCAAAGATCAGCAAGGCAGCCTTTGTGTGGAGCCACAGAAAATGGGAGCGATACTAAATGAATATTTTGCATCAGTATTTACTGTGGAAAAGGATATGGAAGATATAGACTGTACGGAAATAGATGGTGACATCTTGCAAAATGTCCAGATTATAGAGGAGGAAGTGCTGGATGTCTTAAAACACATAAAGCTGGATTCATCTATTCTCGAACTCTGTGGGAAGCTAGAGAAGTGATTGCTGGGCCTCTTGAGATATTTGTATCACCGATAGTCACAGGAGAGGTGCCAGAAGACTGGAGGTTGGCAAACGTGGTGCCACTGTTTAAGAAGGGTGGTGAGGACAAGCCAGGGAATTATAGACCAGTGAGCCTGATGTCGATGGTGGGCAAGCTGTTGGAGGGAATCCTGAAGGACAGGATGTACATGTATTTGGAAAGGCAAAGACTGATTAGGGATAGTCAACATGGCTTTGTGCGTTGGAAATCATGTCTCACAAACTTGATTGAGATTGAAGAGGTGACAAAGAGGATTGATGAGGGGAGAGCGGTGGACATGATCTATATGGACTTCAATAAGGCGTTCAATAAGATTCCCCATGGGAGACTGATTAGCAAGGTTAGACCTCATGGAATACAGGGAGAACTAGCCATTTGGATACAGAACTGGCTCAAAGGTAGAAGACAGAGGGTGGTGGTGGAGGGTTTTTTTTCAGATTAGAGACCTGTGACCAGTGGAGTGCCACAAGGATCGGTGCTGGGCCCTCTACTTTTTGTCATTTACATAAATGATTTGGATGTGAACATAAGAGGTACAGTTAGTAAGTTTGCAGATGACACCAAAATTGGAGGTGTAGTGGACAACAAAGAGGGTTAACTCAGAGTATAACAGGATCTGGACCAGATGGGCCAATGGGCTGAGAAGTGGCAGATGGAGTTTAATTCAGATAAATGCAAGGTGCTGCATTTTGGGAAAGCAAATCTTAGCAGGACTTATACACTTAATGGTAAGGTCCTAGGGAGTGTTGCTGAACAAAGAGACCTTGGAGTGCAGGTTCATAGCTCCTTGAAAGTGGAGTCGCAGGTAGATAGGATAGTGAAGAAGGCATTTGGTATGCTTTCCTTTATTGGTCAGAGTATTGAGTACAGGAGTTGGGAGGTCATGTTGCAGCTGTACAGGACATTGGTTAGGCCACTGTTGGAATATTGCGTGCAATTCTGGTCTCCTTCCTATCGGAAGGATGTTGTGAAACTTGAAAGGGTTCAGAAAAGATTTACAAGGATGTTGCCAGGGTTGGAGGATCTGAGCTACAGAGAGAGGCTGAACAGGCTGGGGCTGTTTTCCCTGGAGCGTCGGAGGCTGAGGGGTGACCTTATAGAGGTTTACAAAATTATGAGGGGCATGGATAGGGTAAATAGACAAAGTCTTTTCCCTGGGGTGGGGAAGTCCAGAACTAGAGGGCATAGGTTTAGGGTGAGAGGGGAAAGATATAAAAGAGACCTAAGGTGCAACTTTTTCACACAGAGAGTGGTACGTGTATGGAATGAGCTGCCAGAGGAAGTGGTGGAGGCTGATACAATTGCAACATTTAAGAGGCATCTGGATGGGTGTATGAATAGGAAGGGTTTGGAGGAATATGGGCCGGGTGCTGGCAGGTGTGACTAGATTGGGTTGGGATATCTGGTCAGCATGGACGGGTTGGACCGAAGGGTCTGTTCTGTGTTCTACATCTCTATGACTCTATGTTTGAGTTAACCCTCTCCCTGTTCTGTACAGTATGAATTTTTGATTTAATGAGCTCATGTCTGACCTGATAATCCTCAACTCCACTTCCTTACCTTTCCCCCATGACCCCTCGATTCCCCTTCCTGACGAAAACTCTGTCTGACCCAGCCTCGACTGCCCGTTGTGGTAAAGAATTGCACAGACTCCCTGCTTTGTGAGAGAATACGGTCCTCCTTATCTCTGTCTGAAATGTTGTGGTGATGGTTTGAAATTTGGTATTCTTGCACTCGTCCTGATCAGTGGAAAACCAAATAATCCTTCGGAAACTTATCTCTTCAATCAGGATGGTCCAGGTCCCATATTATTTAAATCTATTGCTTATCTTAAAACTTCTCTGTGTTTTTAAAGAATTAATCTCCTGGGCAATGGTGTCACTGGCTAGGCCAGCATTTATTGCCCGCCCCTAATTGCCCCTCAGACAGGGGTTGCCTTGATCCCCCTCCCCTCAGCCGCCATTTATGTAGCTCCATGTTTGGTCACTCCAGGGCAGCTCAGAGTTAACCGTGCCAGCACCGGGCTAAGGTGTTGACCATGCTTTAGCCGCCATTCTGGCCCTTGGCTGAGCTACCTTCCCCTGGGGATGCTCCTTGTCCGTCTGTGAAAATGCTCCCCCGGCGACTTCCTGTTTGAACGTGAGGAACTCTGTGAGTGGAGACATGGTGTCAGTAAGCAGCCAGTCCTCATCGCTACCACTGGTCCCATCACTGTCAGATGGGCCTAAGAACAGAAACAAAGAAAGAGAGAACATTCATTCTACATTGTCTCTACGAATACCACCAGACGCCTGGAAGAAGAACGCCTCATCTTCCGCCTCGGAACACTTCAACCCCAGGGCATCAATGTGGACTTCAACAGTTTCCTCATTTCCCCTTCCCCCACCTCACCCGAGTTCCAAACTTCCAGCTCAGCACTGTCCCCATTACTTGTCCGGACTTGTTCTACCTGCCTATCTCCTTTTCCACCTATCCACTCCACCCTCTCCTCCCTGACCTATCACCTTCATCCCCTCCCCCACTCACCCATTGTACTCTATGCTACTTTCTCCCCACCCCCACCCTCCTCTAGCTTATCTCTCCATGCTTCAGGCTCTCTGCCTTTATTCCTGATGAAGGGCTTTTGCCCGAAACATTGACTTTACTGCTCCTCGGATACTGCCTGAACTGCTGTGCTCTTCCAGCCCCACTAATCCAGAATCTGGTTTCCAGCATCTGCAGTCATTGTTTTTACCTCTCCTAGTACTGTGTCAGGAACAGCAGCGTTATTCCTGTCTCCAATCATCTCTCCTTTCTGCATCTCTCTGCAATTTCTGAGCAAGTTTTGTTCCCCTTTATCTTTCCCTCTTGTTGCTCGTCTTCAGAATACACCCCCTGAAGGCATAGTTCCTTCATTGTTTCTTACTTTGAACTGAATAGATTCTGCCCTTGGTCCCCTCCTTCCCCCACCGTGGGACATCGTCTCTCTCTCTCTCTCTCTCTCTCTCTCTTTCGCACTTGTGATCACCTCTTTAATTAACAATGCCTCACCTCCCCTTTCCTTCTGTCTCTATTCTGCCTGTTTCCAGCAATATTGAACAGCCAGGCCTGTCCTTTATTGGAGTCAGGTTTCTGTTATTGGAATTGGACAGTGCCAGTTCGTCTGCAGCTCACCAATCAGAGTGGGTGCACTCACGTGCAGTCAAGAGTAGAGTGGTGCTGGAAAAGCACAGCAGGTCAGGCAGCATCCCAGGAGCAGGAAAATTGATGTTTCGATGCCTCATTCCTGATGAAGGGCTTTTGCCCGAGACATTGACCCTCCTGCTCCTCGGATACTGCCTGACCTGCTGTGCTTTTCCAGCACCACTCTAACCTTGACTCTGATCTCCAGCATCACTTTCACCTAGCACTCACCCACAGGCACACATTGGTCATTTCAGAGCCAATCACGTGTCTCTGGCTCCAGACCAGGTCAGGATGGCTGATGAGGGACACTAGTGATCCACATGGAGTTTTTCCAGCCATTTACAACAGTCACCATTAGTCTGGCTTTTAATTCCAGAGGATGGGACTTTGTCTCCACAAGGATTGTGTGGTGGTCACTCTTACCGATACTGTCATGGACAGATGCAGCCGCAGAAAGCTGATGGGTAAGGATGAGGTCAAGTTATGTTTTTCCCTCTTGTTGGTTCCCTCCCCACCTGCCGCACCCCCCAGTCTCGCAGCTATGTCCTTTAGGACCTGACCAGCTCCATCAGTAATACTGCTACTGAACCACTCTTGGTGGTGGGCACTGACCTCCCCCACCCAGAGTACACTCTGTGCCCCTACCATCCTCAATGCTTCCTGAAAGTGTTATTCAACATGGAGGATACTAATTCATCAGCCGTGGGGGGTCAGGACATGGTCATCAGCAGGAGGTTTCCTTGCCCAGGTTTAACCTGAAGACATGAGACTTCATGGCGGCCGGAGTCAATGTTGAGGATTCCCAGGGACCACTCCCTCCCGACTGTATCCCACTGTGCTGCCCCCTCTGCTGGGTCAGGACAGGACCTATCCAGGGATGGGGATGGTGGGGTCTGGGATATTGTCTGTGAGGTGTGTTTCCGTGAGTATGACTGTGTCAGGCTGTTGCTTGGTCAGTCTGTGTGACAGCTCTCCCAGTGTTGGCCCTAGCCCCCCGGGTGTTAGTGAGGGGGACTGTGCAGGGTGAGCTGATAGCCACCCAGTTTCCTCCCTTTGTTGAGATGTTGGCAGTCTGCTATCTCTGAGGGACTGTTTATGGTGGTCAATGTTTAGTTCCAAATCAGTAAAAACAGAAATTCTCCTACAGTGGGATTCAAACCCAGGAGCATTCCCAGTAATGTCTGGGATTATTAATCCAGTACACCATCACTCTGCCTGTTGTTTATTAACTCCTGGAGAATACTCCCCGGGTAAACACACATTTAATGTCCCCTCACTGTTTGCCCAGGAGGAAGTGAATCTCCCACTGGGATCCCAAGGAGATGGGGAGTTTCTCCGGGGAATGGGGAAGTTTCTCCGGTGGGGGTTGTGGCCAGACAGCCCAGACCTAAGAGCTGCCTGTCCTCTTCCTCACACACCACATGTCCCACCCACCCCAGTCCGTCACACCCCCCCCCCTCTCCGATCACTGGAGCAAATGTCGACCCCAGGGTAGTGTCAGTGGAAAACTGATGACCAGGACATTTTCCCCCCGGATTTACGTACTCTCATGGTCAACCAGCTGTGACCAAAACTCGTCCTTCAGCGAGAAACTGCTCTTGGGGCTTCTCAGCCTTGTCTCGGTCTCCATGGAAACAGGCCCCTGCTCCTGTCAGGAATAAGAGAGAAGTTTAATCCCATGAGTTAAAATGAGGAGGAACTGGATGGAATTAAATCCCCATTTAACACAGAGTGTAACAGCCAACGATGATGGGGTTATCAAACTGAAAATTCCCTCCACCCTGACTGATGGTGCTGGAAATGTTTGTAGGAAGTGTCGACGTCACCGTGTCTGTAAACAAGGTCCTACAAGTGAATGTTACCTTTAAACAGGATCCCAAGACTGACCTGCTCACTTAACCAGGATTCCCAGCCCGAGCCAGAGCGGGCGGTGCCCAGGAACAGGTCTCTCACGCTTGGCAGCGATGAGGGAGCACAGCTCCAGGAACAGACTGGACACAGGGAGAGGAGATGGTGGGGAGAGACCTGAACGGGGGGTTCAAAATCAGTGAGGGACAGAGAGAGAGAGGGAGAGACAGAGAGAGGGGGAGAGAGAGAGAGGGAGAGAGGGGGAGAGAGAGAGAGAGAGAGAGGGAGTGTGAGAGAGAGGGGGAGAGAGAGAGAGAGGGGGAGAGAGAGAGGGAGGGAGAGAGAGACAGACAGACAGAGGGAGAGACAGAGGGAGTGGGAGTGAGAGAGAGAGGGAGAGAGAGAGACAGAGGGAGTGAGAGAGAGGGAGGGAGAGAGAGAGGGAGAGACAGAAGGAGTGAGAGAGAGAGAGACAGAGAGAGGGAGAGAGACAGAGAGAGAGAGGGAGTGAGAGAGAGAGGAAGCAAGAGAGAGGGGGAGAGAGAGAGAGACAGAGAAGGAGCAAGAGAAACAGAGAGAGAGAAAGTTCCCACGAGGGGGAGGATGGAGAACGACAGACTGAGGGTGCTCAGTGAGAGGAAGCATCAGGGACACAAGGAGAGATGTTATCCTGTAGTGAGTGGCCATGGGTCACGGGCAATGGCACTTTCAGAGAGCTGGTGCAGACATGATGGGCCAAATGGCCTCTTCTGTTCTCTCACAGTCCCGTGATCTGTGACTTCCAACTGTGGAGAACTGCTCTCGAGGTGATGTCCTCCACATTGGGGAGACAGGACGCCAACTTGCAGAGAACATCTCTGGGACCCCCGCACCAACCAACCCCACTGTCCCGTGGCTGAATACTTCAACTCCCCCTCCCACTCCACCAGGGACTTGCAGGTCCTGGGCCTCCTCCATCGCTGCTCCCTCACCACCCGACGAAGAACGCCTCACCTTCCACCTTGCCACCCTCCAACCCCAGGGCATCAACGTGGATTTCCCCAGTTTCCTCATTTCCTCTTCCCCCACCTTATCCCAGATCCAACCCTCCAACTTGGCGCTGCCTTCTTGAACTGTCCTACCTGTCCATCTTCCCTCCCACCTACCTGCTCCACACACCCCACCAACTTATCACAATTACCCCACACCTGCATCTACCTATCGCCTTTCCAGCCCCAGCCCTATCCTCCTATTTATCTCTCAGACCCCTTCCACCGCCCCCCCCCCCCCTCCCCCCCCCACCCCAACATTCCTGATGAAGAGCTTTTGCCCGAAATGTTGACTCTCGTGCTCCTCGGATGCTGCCTGACCTGCTGTGCTTTTCCAGCCCCACCCTTTTCAATTCAGAGGAGAACATTCGGCCCAGACTAGCCCATTCCACTGTTTGATCTGATTGGGACTGATTACTTTTGTGCATGAAAGTGTTCACCAAAACCAGCAGATTAGCATTTCCTGTCAGGAAGTGGGGACCAAGGGCTGTGTGGGGGTCTTTGAGAGTTCCCACTGTCCCAGCGCTGAGTCACGTTACCAAGGATAATGTCAACTTCTCAAGTCTATCCTAAGATCTCACAAGAGGCCATCTTGTGGCTCAGACGTAACTAGCTCTGAAATGCTGTATCATGCAACTTTACGGTAATAGGGTCCAAGGCCATAATAGGGTCAGGAGACAGGACCTGACGTAGGCCGTTCAGCCCATCGAGTCTGCTCTACCATCTGATCTGACCATCCTCACCTCCCATTTCCTGCCTTTTTCCCCGTACACCACCTGATTTCCTTCCTGATTTAAAATCTCGCTCTGTCTAGGAGTACACTCGACCACCCAGCCTCACCAGCCCGCTGTGGTAAAGAATTCCACAGATTCACTACCCCCCCGCGAGAAAAGAAATGCCTGCCCGTCTCTGTCTGAAATGGGTGACCCCCTTACACTGAGGTGATGCCCCCTCGGGGGAACGGCCTCTCCACATCTCCCGCTGGCAAGTCCCCGAAGTTTCAATAAGGTCACCTCTCAATCTTCTAAACTCCAACAAGTTACAGGCCCAACCTACTCCACCTCTCCTCATCAGGCAGTCCCTCCATAACCAGGGTCAGCCGAGTGAACCTTCTCTGGACTTCACTTGGAATATTGTGTCCCGTTCTGGTCGCCCTACTATAGGAAAGATACAGAGTCCTTGGAGAGGGTGCAAGGAAGGTTTACCAGGATGCTGCCTGGACTGGAGGGCTTGCCTTGTGAAGAAAGGTTGAATAAGCTCGGACTTTTCTCTCTGAAGAGAAGGAGGAAGAGAGGAGACCTGATCGAGGTGTACAAGGTAATGAGAGGCATGGATAGAGTCAATAGCCAGAGACTTTTCCCTAGGGCAGGATTGACAGGTACAAGGGGTCATAGTTTGAAGATATTAGGAGGAAGGTATAAAGGAGATGACAGAGGTAGGTTCTTTACGCAGAGAGTTGTGAGTGCATGGAATGCGTTGCCAGCGGTGATGGTGGAAGCAGAGTCATTGGGGACATTTAAGTGACTGCTGGTCATGCACATGGAGAGCAGTGAGTTGAGGGGTGCGTAGGTTAGGTTATTTTATTCTAGATTAGGATTAAACCTCGGCACAACATCGTGGGCCGAAGGGCCTGTTCTGTGCTTGTACGTTTCTATGTTCTCTGGATTGCCCCCAATGTCAGGCTACCTTTCCTGAGAAAAAGAGGTCCCAGACTGTCCACAGTATTCCAACTGTGCTCTGACCAATGTGTTAGACATAGAGACATCTACAGCCTTGGATGAGGCCCTTCAGCCCATTGAGCCTGTGAATCCCAGTTTCCAGCCTTGTACAGTTCGAACATGGGTTCCCTAATTCCATCCCCTTGGAAATAAAGAGCAATATCTATGTTCAGCTCCGATTCACCAGGGAGTGAACTTAGCCCCCGCCTCAGACGTTGTAAAGGCACCTCTCACTGTCTGGGATGTCAGTAACATAGAGAAACACCAACCAGGAGCACTGAAGACGCTCTGCCCAATCCCTCCCCCCAGAGACCAGACTGACCCAGGGGTAGATACCACCCCCAGCCCAACCATCTATACCAATTAGCACCTTAACCCCGCACACCTGGCCTTGCTCCAGATCTCCATCAGCCACCCCCCCCCCCCCCCCCAACTCAAGATATCCCCCAGGCTGCCACTGCCTAGAGGCGGAAGGTTCCAGAGGGAATGCAGACTGTCCAGCCTGACCTCGTCAGGACCCTTTCGACCCCAGGGGGTTGTTCTGGTGGGTCTGCGCCACACTCCCTGGCAAGGCCACTGTCTCTGCCCAGAGGAACGTGGGCCCAGTACCGAAACCCATCGACCCCCGACACAGCCTGACCGGAACATTCTATAACTGACGCCACACTTCCTCTCCTTCATTTTCCAGCCTCTGACATGATGGCTGCCATTCCTCTGTGTTTCTTAAAATAATGTTTTGTACATTTTAGTAACCTCTAAAGTAATTCCTAGAGTTAGAAGATGGATTTCTCTGCTCCTCCAGCTCACAATCCTCCTCCATTTCTGAAATATTGTGACTAATCTTTAGTCGGACCGAAGGGGATGATCTTAATCTGAGACAGTGAAGGATTGTCTTCTAGCTGGTCACTGAGAGGGATCAGGCCTGATTGAACCAGACAGGCAAAAACAATGACTGCAGATGCTGGAAACCAGATTCTGGATCAGTGGTGCTGGAAGAGCACAGCAGTTCAGGAAAACTTCTTCAAGGCAGGCATCCTTGCAAGAGGATTCGCAGTAGGGTTAAAATCAACGAGGTAAAAACAATGACTGCAGATGCTGGAAACCAGATTCGGCTCCCTAAAGGAGCCTTCCACATCCATCAAAGTTTTACCAGCACATCCACTAATATCATCTATTGTATCCATTGCTCCCGATGCGTTGGGGAGACTGGGCGCCTCTACATTGGGGAGACTGGGCGCCTCCTAGCAGAGCGCTTTAGGGAACATCTCCGGGACACCCGCACCAATCAACCACACCGCCCTGTGGCCCAACATTTCAACTCCCCCTCCCACTCTGCCGAGGACATGGAGGTCCTGGGCCTCCTTCACCGCCGCTCCCTCACCACCAGACGCCTGGAGGAAGAACGCCTCATCTTCCGCCTCGGAACACTTCAACCCCAGGGCATCAATGTGGACTTCAACAGCTTCCTCATTTCCCCTTCCCCCACCTCACCCTGGTTTCTAACCTCCAGCAACACGATCCCCTTGACTTGTCCGGACTTGTCCTACCTGCCTATCTCCTTTTCCACCTATCCACTCCACCCTCTCCTCCCTGACCTATCATCTTCATCCCCTCCCCCACTGACCTATTGTACTCTGTGCTACTCTATCCCCACCCCCACCCTCCTCTAGCTTATCTCTCCACACTTCAGGCTCTCTGCCTTTATTCCTGATGAAGGGCTTTTGCCCGAAACGCCGATTTTGAAGCTCCTTGGATGCTGCCTGAACTGCTGTGCTCTTCCAGCACCACTGATCCTGAACCAGACAGGCCACAGTTCAAAGGTTAGCCTCCCCTCAGACGCTGCAGCTTCGATTTGGGTCAGAGCTGCTGGTTACTCAGGCAACAGCCACCCCCTGGGGCGTCTGGCCCGAGAACAGGCAGTTAACGTCAGGTGGAAACGTAGAGGATGATGGAGATCTAAAATTCAGACTGAGCGGATGGCTGAGGATTGTGAAGATGAACACGCAGAGAGAGCTTTCGCAGGGCCTGATTAATGACTTCTCCTCAGGGCCTTATCGCCAGGGGTCTGTCACCATGGACACGGCTTCAGGGCTGGGAGTCAGGGGTGGTGCTGTTACCATGGGCCCGATTACCACAGGCCCTGTTCCAGGGGACCTGTTACCTTAGAGTCAGTCACCAGAACTCTGTCACCATGGGACCTGTTACCATGGACCCTGTCCCCATGAGACTGGTTGCCATGGGCCCAGTTCCCAGGGGTCAGGGAAGGGCGTGCCTGTTGCATTGGACCCTGTACCCCAGGGGTTGGGGGAGGATGTTTCTATTGCCATAGGCCCCGTTGCCAGGTACTGTTCCTCTCCTCACAGGGTCAGTTGCCTGTGACCTGTTCTGAGGCACTGTGGGCTGTCCCTAGGCTGGTAGTGGGTTGGGGGTTAGGCAGCAATGGCTGGCTTGGGGTGTGGGAACGATGTTTTTCAGGTAGTTTCCAACCATCACACCTCCCCCTACCATGGCCCACCACACCTCAACCCTTACTGGGCACCTGAGCCGCCCAACCCCATCTTCCTGGGCCAATCAGAGCTGAGATAAATCTCTAGGTGAGTTGATTGGATGTCAATCCAATAGCCATTTCCTCCCCTTCCAATAATGTTCTAGAACAAAGGGCACAGAAGAGTTTTAGCGACTAATGTGCTGGAATAGGGGAGACCGGGGCTGCATTTCTTTGATCCCTCTGTATTGTTCTCTCTCTCAGTTTGGAGCCCTGGAGCTTGATTAGTCAGATACGGCTCAGACCTGAACTCTCTCACTCACACCTTCCTCATTCCTGAAGAAGGGCTTATGCCCGAAACGTCGATTCTCCTGCTCCCTGGATGCTGCCCGACCTGCTGCGCTTTTCCAGCAACACATTTTCAGCTCTGATCTCCAGCATCTGCAGCCCTCACTTTCTCTCTACCCCTTCAGCCCATTTTCACGTACCTTTGCAGCTGGTGTTTGACAGCGATATATTTCCAAGTCAGGATGGTGAGGGGAGGTGGCATCCCCATGTATCTGCTGCCCTTGTCCTTTGAGGTGGAAGTGGTTGTGGATTTGGCGAATTCTTTTCATTCATTCAGGGGATGTGGGTGTCACTGTCTACAGTAACATCTATTGCCCCTCCCTAGTTACCCAGAGGGCAGTTAAGAGTCACCCACATTGCTGTGGGTCTGGAGTTACGTGTAACCCAGACCAGGTAAGGTTGGCAGTTTCTTTCCTTGAAGCACACTAGTGAATCAGGTGGGGTTTTCTGACAATTAACAATGGATACATGGTCATCATTAGATTCTTAATTCCAGATTTTTACTGAATTAAAATTCCACCATCTGCCTGGCTGGGTTTTAACCTGAGTCCCCAGAACATTACCAGGATCTCTGGATCAACGGTCCAGCAATAATACCTCTTGGCCATCACCTCTCCAATTTGTAGTGTATCTTGTAGACAGCACACACTGCTGCTACAGAGCGTCAGTGGTGGACGGAGTGGATGTGGTGCCAACTGAGCGGGGGCTGCTTTGTCCTGGATGGTACTCAGCTTCCTGAGTGTTGTTGGAGCTGCCCCCATCCAGGGCAAGTAGGGAGTATTCCATCACCCTCCTGACTTGCGCCTTGTAGGTGGAGGACAGGCTTTGGATTCCCAGCCTCTGACCTGCCCTTGTAGTCAGTGTGTTTATGTAGTGAACCCAGTTGGGTTTCTGGTCAATGGTAAACCCCAGGATGTTGACTGTGGGGGACTCAGTGATGGTAACACCATTGAATGACCAGGGGCAGTGATTAGATTGTCTCTTAGTGGTGACGATCATTCCCTGGAATTTGTATATAGTAAACAGGATCCGAGGCATCGCTTCATATTCCTGGATGACCTCTGCTCGCCCACTGAACAAATCTCTTCAGTGTTGGGGTCAGGGCTTTTAATGTAGGAGCGTCATTCACTATCACTGGGTCACAATCCTGGGAGTCCCTCCCTCACCCCCACCTTCTCAAGGGGCAACTAGGGATGGGCAATAAATGCTGGACCCAGACAACTATGCCCACACCTTGTGAAAGAATTTCAGGAGTAACATTTCATTTGGGCATAACAGAAGGAAACTGGAAATAGCTTGTCTCAGTGAATGGGGCAGGCCTGTTGGAGGGAGATTGGAGACGCTGGGTTGTTCTCCTTAAAGCTCCTCAAAGTTCGTTATATTGTTCAAGGGCTCAGTGATTGTGGGCTAATGGGACATCGGGATATCACCATACAAATAGCCACCCTCCTCTGAATTGCCTCCAATGTAACTACACCCCTCCTTATGTAAAGGGACCAAACTCTCCACAATGCTCCAGGTGCAGTCTCACTAATACCTTGTACAATTGAAGCAACACTCCCCTACTTCCACACTCCATTCCTTTAACAATAAATGGCAACATTCCATTGGCCTTCCTTATTACCTGCTGTAGTTCCTAGTTTGCTGTGATCCATGCACAAGGACACCCAGACCCCTCTGCGCTGAAGCTCTCTGATGTTTCTCTCCACTGTGACCTTTCCATTCCTCTGAATGAAATGTTGGCCCATTCTCCAGACCAGTCCATATCCATTTGTCTATTTCCCATTGCTTCATTGAAACTTATTTCCTGCCTATTTTTGTGTCATCTGCAAATCTGGCCACAGTACGTTCTGGATGTAGGTTTGCTCGCTGAGCTGGAAGGTTCATTTCCAGGCGTTCCGTCACCCTCCTAAGTAACATCTTCAGTGGGCCTCCGGGCGAAGCCCTGCTGATGATTCCTGCTTTCTATTTATATGTTTGGGCTTCTTTGGGTTGGTGATGTCATTTCCTGTGGTGATGTCATTTCCTGTTCTTTTTCTCAGGGGGTGGTAGATGGGGTCTAACTCGATGTGTTTGTTGATAGAGTTCCGATTGGAATGCTATGCCTCTAGGAATTCTCACGCATGTTTCTGTTTGGCTTGTCCTAGGATGGATGTGTTGTCCCAGTCGAAGTGGTGCCCTTCCTCATCTGTATGTAAGGATACTAGTGGTTGTAGGTTGTGTCTTTTTGTGGCTAGTTGGTGTTCATGTATCCTGGTGGCTAGTTTTCTGTCTGTTTGTCCAATGTAGTATTTGTTACAGTCCTTGCACGGTATTTTGTAAATGACATTAGTTTTGCTCATTGTCTGTATAGGGTCTTTCAAGTTCATTAGCTGCTGTTTTAGTGTGTTGGTGGGCTACCATGATACCAAGGGGTCTGAGTAGTCTGGCAATTATTTCCAAGATGTCTTTGATGTAGGGGAGAGTGGCTAGGGTCTCTGGACGTGTTTTGCCTGCTTATTGGGGTTTGTTGCTGAGAGATCGGTGGACTGTGTTCATTGGGTACCCATTCTTTTTGAATACACTGTATAGGTGATTTTTCCTCTGCTCTGCGTAGTTCCTCTGTGCTGCAGTGTGTGTTGGCTCATTGAAATAATGTTCTAATGCTGCTTGATTTGAGGGTGTTGTTGACCCCATTTGGAGTACAGTGTACAGTTTTGAGCCCCGCACCTCAGGAAGGACATACTGGCACTGGAGCGTGTCCAGCGGAGATTCACACGGATGATCCCTGGAATGGTAGGTCTAACATACGAGGAACGGCTGAGGATCCTGGGATTGTATTCATTACAGTTTAGAAGATTGAGGGGAGATCTAATAGAAACTTACAGGATAATGTATGGCTTAGAAAGGGTGGACGCTGGGAAACTGTTTTCATCAGGTGGGGATACTAGGACTCGTGGGCACAGCCTTAGAATTAGAGGGGGTCAACTTAGAACAGAAATGAGGAGACATTTCTTCAGCCAGAGAGTGGTGGGCCTGTGGAATTTACTGCCACGGAGCACAGTGGAGGCCAGGACATTGAATGTCTTCAAGGCAGAGATTGATCAATTCTTAATCTCACAAGGAATTAAGGGAGACAGGGAGAGTGTAGGTAAGTGGTGTTGAAATGCCCATCAGCCATGATTAAACGGCGGGGTGGACTCGATGGGCCGAATGGCCTTACTCTCCCTACTATGTCTTATCGCCTTCTGGGACACAGGGTGGAGGGGTCAGTTACTCTGGGACACAGGGTGGAGGGGTCAGTTACTCTGGGACACAGAGTAGTGGGGTCAGTTACTCTGGGACACAGGGTAGTGGGGTCAGTTACTCTGGGACACAGGGTAGTGTGGTCGGTTAGTCTGGGACACAGGGTAGTGGGGTCGGTTAGTCTGGGACACAGGGTGGAGGGGTCAGTTACTCTGGGACACAGGGTAGTGGGGTCAGTTACTCTGGGGCACAGGGCGGTGGGGTCAGTTACTCTGGGACACAGGTTGGAGGGGTCAGTTACTCTGGGACACAGGTTGGAGGGGTCAGTTACTCTGGGACAAAGGGTAGTGGGGTCAGTTAATCTGGGACACAGGGTAGTGGGGTCAGTTACTCTGGGACACAGGGTAGTGGGGACGGTTACTCTGGGACACAGGGTGGTGGGGTCAGTTACTCAGGGACACAGGGTAGTGGGGTCGGTTACTCTGGGACACAGGGTGGTGGGGTCGGTTACTCTGGGACACAGGGTAGTGGGGTCAGTTACTCTGGGACACAGGGTAGTGGGGTCGGTTACTCTGGGACACAATGTGGAGGGCTCAGTTACTCTGGGACACAGGGTGGAGGGGTCAGTTACTCTGGGACACAGAGTAGTGGGGTCAGTTACTCTGGGACACCGTGATGGGGTCAGTTACTCTGGGACACAGCGTGGAGGGGTCAGTTACTCGGGGACACAGGGTAGTGGAGTCGGTTACTCTGGGACACAGGTTGGAGGGGTCAGTTACTCTGGGACACAGGGTGGAGGGGTCAGTTACTCTGGGACACAGGGTAGTGGGGTCGGTTACTCTGGAACACAGGGTAGTGGGGTCAGTTACTCTGGGACACAGGGTAGTGGGGTCGGTTACTCTGGGACACAGGGTGGAGGGGTCAGTTACTCTGGGACACAGGGTGATGGGGTCAGTTACTCTGGGAAACGGTGATGGGGTCAGTTACTCTGGGACACAGCGTGGAGGGGTCAGTTACTCGGGGACACAGGGTGATGGGGTCAGTTACTCAGGGACACAGGGTAGTGGGGTCAGTTACTCTGGGAAACGGTGATGGGGTCAGTTACTCTGGAACACAGGGTGATGGGGTCAGTTACTCAGGGACACAGGGTAGTGGGGTCAGTTACTCTGGGAAACGGTGATGGGGTCAGTTACTCTGGAACACAGGGTGATGGGGTCAGTTACTCAGGGACACAGGGTAGTGGGGTCAGTTACTCTGGGAAACGGTGATGGGGTCAGTTACTCTGGAACACAGGGTGATGGGGTCAGTTACTCAGGGACACAGGGTAGTGGGGTCAGTTACTCTGGGAAACGGTGATGGGGTCAGTTACTCTGGAACACAGAGTAGTGGAGTTGGTTACTCTGGGACACAGGTTGGAGGGTTCAGTTACTCTGGGACACAGGGCGGTGGGGTCAGTTACTCAGGGACACAGGGTAGTGGGGTCAGTTACTCTGGGAGACAGGGTGGAGGGGTCAGTTACTCTGGGAAACGGTGATGGGGTCAGTTACTCTGGGACACAGGGTGGAGGGGTCAGTTCGTCTGGGAAACAGGGTGGAGGGGTCAGTTACTCTGGGACACAGGGTGGAGGGGTCAGTTACTCTGGGACACAGGGTGGAGGGTCAGGAGGGGCGATGTTTAAAAGAGATGCGTGAGGGGCGGGCTGTTCACACAAAGAGTGGTCAGTGCCTGAAACGTGCTGCCAGAGGAGGGGGTGGATGCAGACACTATAACAGCATCCATGTAACACTTGGACAAATACATGAATAGGAAGGGGATAGAGGGATATGGATCCTGTAGGTGAAGACAGTTGTAGCATGGAAGGGCAGAATGTGACAGTGCAGGCTTGGAGGGCTGAAGGGCCTGTTCCTGTGCTGTTTTGATCTTTCTGAATCCATTGACCCGGCACGGTCTGGAATCATCAACGTTCCCGGTCTGACCCCCATTGGTGGAACACATCCCCCTCTCCATGTGTGTCCATCGGATCACTCCCTCACCCTGACCAGAAGCAGGGTCCCTGCAGCCTGTGTTGGCCATGCCTCGGAACAGCTGGGGGTGGGGGCTGCTTTATCAAGGGGGTTCCTCCACCCCACTCCCTGCAGGCTGCCTTGGGACACCCCACACCCTTCTATCAGCCCTGAGCCGTTCTGCCCAACATGAACTGGCCAATCAGCTGCTGAATGGCCTGGGATCTGCTTTGGTCAAGTCCTCCCCTCCCCCGGTCACTCCACAGAGTCCATCCTGGGGCTAGTATCGCGATGAGGGCAGAGTCTGGGTGTCAGTGTCCCCCCCGGGACAGAGCCAGAGCCACTACCTCCAGGTGTCCTGGATCCAGTTTCACAGCCATTGGGGGTGAACGGAAACAGTCACTGAGTTGAGTTCTGTTTGAATGACGCCATGTTTGTTGGAGTTTCAAGCCAGAGGGCATAGGCTCAGAATAAAGGGACACCGATTTCAGACTGAGGTGAGGAGGGATATCGTCTCTCAGGGGGTTGAGGGTCTTTGGAACTGCTCACCACAGGGAGGTGTTGGGGGCAGATTCCTTGTGGATATTTGAGGCTGAGATCGAGATATTCCTGATCAGTCGGGTAATCAAGGGGAAAGGGTTGGAAAAGGGACGTGAGGAATGTGGGATCAGCCATGGTCCTGTTGAATAGTGCAGCAGACTGGAGGGGCTGAAGGGCCTCCTCCTGTTCCTGTTTCTTATGGACACCATGTTTGTTTGAATCAATGATGTTGCCATTCTCTGTTGGATTCACGAGGAATGATGTCTTTCCTATAACACAGTGACAAACCTGGACAGGTTACTCCAGGTGCAGCCTGACCAAGGATTTATGCAACTGTAACATAACGTCCCAACTCAGAGGCTGAGGGGTGACCTTATCGAGGTTTACAAAATGATGAGGGGCATGGATAGGATAAATAGACAAAGTCTTTTCCCTGGGATCAGGGAGTCCAGAACTAGAGGGCAAAGGTTTAGGATGAGAGAGGAAAGATATAAAAGAGACCTAAGGGGCAACGTTTCCACACAGAGGGTGGTACGTGTATGGAATGAGCTGCCAGAGGAAGTGGTGGAGGCTGGTACAATTACAACATTTGAAAGGCATTTGGATGGCTATATGAATAGGAAGGGTTTGGAGGGATATGGGCCGGGTGCTGGCAGGTAGGACTAGATTGGGTTGGGATATCTGGTCGGCATGGACGGGTTGGACCGAAGGGTCTGTTTCCATGCTGTACACCTCTATGACTCTATCACCTTCTTCACCATCCTGACAACCTGTGAGGCTGCTTTCAACAACCTATGTCCAGTACCTGTACTCCTAGGTCCCTCTGTTCCACAGCACCTTACCATTTACTATATAAGTCTTACCTTGGTTTGACTTTCCAAAGTGCAACACCTCAGACTTATCTGTATTGAATTGCATTTGACAACCCTCAGCCCACTTCCTCATCTGATCAGTTTCCTGCTGTAAGTTTTGATAATCTCCCTTGCTATCAATGATACCTGCTAATGTTTTATTACTAACAAACTTACTAATCATGGCTTGTAAATTCACAGAACATAGAAAAGTACAGCACAGAACAGGCCCTTCTGCCCACGATGTTGTGCCGAGATTTAGTCCTAATCTAAAATAAAATAACCTAACCTACGCACCCCTCAACTCACTGCTATCCATGTGCATGTCCAGCAGTCACTTAAATGTCCCCAATGACTCTGCTTCCACCATCACCGCTGGCAACGCATTCCATGCATTCACAACTCTCTGTGTAAAAAACCTATCTCTGTCATCTCCTTTATACCTTCCTCCTAATATCTTCAAACTATATCCCCTCGTACCAGTCAGTCCTGCCCTGGGGAAAAGTCTCTGGCTATTGACTCTATCTATTCCACTCGTTATTTTGTAAACCTTCTTTGCACCCTCTCCAAAGCCTCTGTATCTTTCCTACAGTAGGGCGACCAGAACTGGACACAATATTCCAAGTGTGGTCTCACCAGGGTCTTGTAGAGCTGCAGCAAAACCTCGCGGCTCTTAAACTCGACCCCCCTGTTAATGAAAGCCAAAATACCATATGCTTTCTGAACAACCCTATCCACTTGGGTGGCAACTTTGAGGGATCTATGTACTTGCACACCCAGATCCCTCTGTTCCTCCACACTGCCAAGAATCTTGTCTTTAATCCTATATTCAGCATTCGAGTTTGACCTTCCAAAATGCATCACTTTGCATTTATCCAGGTTGAACTCCATCTGCCATTTCTCAGCCCAGCTCTGCATCCTGTCTATGTCGCACTGCAGCCTGCAATAGCCCTCGATACTATCAACAGCACCTCCAACCTTTGTGTCATTGGCAAATTTACTAACCCAGCCCTCAACCTCCTCATCCAAGTCATTTATAAAAACTACAAAGAGCAGAGGCCCAAGAACAGAGCCCTGCGGGACCCCACTCAACACTGACCTCCAGGCAGAATACTTTCCATCTCCAACCACTCTCTGCCTTCTGTCAGCCAGCCAATTCTGAATCCAGATAGCCAAATCTCCCTGTATCCCATACTTTCTGACTTTATGAATGAGCCTACCATGGGGAACCTTATCAAATGCCTTGTTGAAGTCCATATACATCCACTGCTCGACCTTCATCGACCTGTCGCGTCACCTCCTCAAAGATCTCAATAAGATTTGTGAGGCATGACTTGCCCCTCTGAAAGCCATGCTGATTTCCATTCCCACGTACTGGGACCACGTGTAGTGTGTCAAAGTTTGCAGATATACTATGAGTGGCAGAGCAATGCGTGCAGAGGACTGTCAAACTTTGCAAAGGGACACAGATAGTTTAAGTGAATGGGCAAAGGTCTGGCAGATGGAATACAATGTTAATAAACATGAAACCATCCATTTTTTAGGGTTAATATTAAAAAGGATTATTTCTTGAATGGTGAAAGGTTGCAGCATGCTGCTGTGCAGAGGGACCTGGGTGTCCTTGTGTATGAATTACAGGGGGTTGGTCTGCAGGTACAACAGGGAATTAGGAAGGTAAATGGAATGTTGCCCTTCATTGCTAAAGGGATGGAGTTTAAAAGCAGGGAGGTTATGTTGCAGCTGTACAAGGTGCTGGTGAGGCCACACCTGGAGTACTGTGTACAGATTTGGTCTCTTTACTTGAGAAAGGATGTACTGGCACTGGAGGGGGTGCAGAGGGGGTTCACTGGGTTGATTCCAGAGTTGAGGGGATTGGTTTATGAGGAGAGACTGAGTAGATTGGGATTATATTCATTGGAATTCAGAAGAATGAGAAGGGGAATCTTATCGAAACATATAAAATTATGAAGGGAATCGATAAGATAGAAATGTAGAGGGAGGTGAAACTCGGACAAGAGGGTATAGCCTCAAAATTAGGGGGAGCAGATTTTGGACTGAATTGAGAAGGAACCTCTTTACCCAGAGGGTTGTGAATCGATGGAATTCCCTGCCCAGGGACGTAGTTGAGGCTTCCTCAGTAAATGTTTTTAAAGCTAAGATAATCATTTTTTGAACAGTAAAGGAGTTAAGGATTATGGTGAGAGGGTGGGTAAGTGGAGCTGAGGCTACAAAAAGATCAGTCATGATCTTATTGAGTGGTAGAGCAGGATCGAAGGGCCAGACGGCCTACTCCTGCTCGTGGTCCTTATGTTTTCCCTGAGGTGTGCTCACCACTGACAGGGAAGTTGCCGACGAGCCAAGCTGATGCTTATCTGTCACACAGATGTGGTACGTGAATTTCAGTGGCAGTGTGATGCCAGGAATGTGGGCCATTCGCCACAAAGACCAGCAGACCCCATCAAACCGCGTGTCCCTTAGGCTGTTCACATCAGGTAATGTGCTGAGCAGACCCAACCAGACCCCTGCTGGCAGTGTTCCCATTAGATACGGTTCTGCAATTGGACAAAATTTACTGGATAATCCTGACTGTGCAAAAAACTATATTGTTGACTAATTTGGAATTGTCAAATCAGGCCTACAGTGTGGACTGGGACCTAAAATGCCATCCCGTATTCCCAATTCCTCCGCCTCCGCCGTATCTGCTCCCAGGAGGACCAGTTCCACCGCAGAACACACCAGATGGCATCCTTCTGTAGAGACCACAATTTCCCTTCCCACGTGGTTAAAGATGCCCTCCAACGCATCTCGTCCACATCCCGCACCTCCGCCCTCAGACCCCACCCCTCCAACTGTAACAAGGACAGAACGCCCCTGGTGCTCATCTTCAAACCCTACAAACCTTCACATAAACCAAATCATCCGCCGACATTTCCGCCACCTCCAAAAAGACCCCACTACCAGGGATATATTTCCCTCCCTACCCCTTTCCACCTTCCGCAAAGACCATTCCCTCCGTGACTACCTAGTCAGGTCCATGCCCCCCTACAACCCACCCTCCCATCCTGGCACTTTCCCCTGCCACCACAGGAACTGTAAAACCTGCGCCCACACCTCCTCCCTCACCTCCATCCAAGGCCCTAAAGGAGCCTTTCACATCCATCAAAGTTTTACCTGCACATCCACTAATATCATTTATTGTATCCGTTGCTCCCGATGCGGTCTCCTCTACATTGGGGAGACTGGGCGCCTCCTCGCAGAGCGCTTTAGGGAACATCTCTGGGACACCCGCACCAATCAACCACACCGCCCCGTGGCCCAACATTTCTACTCCCCCTCCCACTCTGCCGAGGACATGGAGGTCCTGGGCCTCCTTCACCGCCACTCCCTCACCACCAGACGCCTGGAGGAAGAATGCCTCATCTTCCACCTCGGAACACTTCAACCCCAGGGCATCAATGTGGACTTCAACAGTTTCCTCATTTCCCCTTCCCCCACCTCACCCTAGTTCCAAACTTCCCGCTCAGCACTGTCCCCATGACCTGTCCGGACTTGTCCTACCTGCCTATCTCCTTTTCCACCTATTCACTCCACCCTCTCCTCCCTGACCTATCACCTTCATCCCCTCCCCCACTCACATATTGTACTCTATGCTACCTTCTCCCCACCCCCACCCTCCTCTAGCTTATCTCTCCACGCTTCAGGCTCTCTGTCTTTATTCCTGATGAAGGGCTTTTGCCCGAAACGTCGATTTCGCTGCTCCTTGGATGCTGCCTGAACTGCTGTACTCTTCCAGCACCACTAATCCAGAACCTGGGACCCCCATGTACCAATACACAGGGACCTGTACCGTACAGACAAGAAAGGCCACATACACACACTGTGCCTGTTCCAACTCAACACAACAAGGTGACAGCCATTTGCTGGTTCATTTCTGATGCAAAGCCCATACCAACCAGAATCAACCTGACTGCTTTAATATTTAGAGCTGAAAACGTGTTGCTGGAAAAGTGCAGCAGGTCAGGCAGCATCCAAGGAGCAGGAGAATCGACGTTTCAGGCATAAGCCCTTCTTTAATATTTAAAATGGAACTGTTAGTCATCATTGACAAATGCATTCTCATTGGCTGCGGACTCTGATGTTGCCAATCAGCACTCTCCCCTCAGGCAGTGTAAATGTTGTTTTCTTTCTGCCTTGATTTGGTATTCTTGCAAAGTGTCCTGATACACGGTCAGTGAAAAACATGTCTCTTTTCAGGGAATATTTGATCAGGGGACGAAGAGCTCAGGGAAAGGGAAGCAGTCTGCACATATTGCCCTTCCCTAATTAACCCGAGAGGGCAGCTAAGAGTCAACCACGTTGCTGTGGGTCTGGAGTCACGTGTAGGCCAGACCAGGTAAGGATGGCAGATTCCTTCCCTAAAGGAATGAGTGAAGCAGATGGGTTCATGGTCATGTAGTCAAAGAGATATATAGCATGGAAACAGACCCTTCGGTCCAACCTGTCCATGCTGACCAGATATCCCAACCCAATCTAGTCCCACCTGCCAGCATCCAGCCCATATCCCTCCAAACCCTTCCTATTCATATACCCATCCAAATGCCTCTTAAATGTTGCAATTGTACCAGCCTCCACCACTTCCTCTGGCAGCTCATTCCATACACGTACCACCCTCTGCGTGAAAAAGTTGCCCCTTAGGTCTCTTTTATATCTTTCCCCTCTCACCCTAAACCTATGCCCTCTAGTTCTGGACTCCCCCACCCCAGGGAAAAGACTTTGTCTATTTATCCTATCCATGCCCCTCATAATTTTATAAACCTCTATAAGGTCACCCCTCAGCCTCTGACACTCCAGGCAAAACAGCCCCAGCCTGTTCAGCCTCTCCCTGTAGCTCAAATCCTCCAACCCTGGCAACATCCTTGTAAATCTTTTCTGAACCCTTTCAAGTTTCACAACATCTTTCCGATAGGAAGGAGACCAGAATTGCACACAATATTCCAACAGTGGCCTAACCAATGTCCTGTACAGCTGCAACATAACATCCCAACTCCTGTACTCAATACTCTGAGCAATAAAGGAAAGCATACCAAACGCCTTCTTCACTATCCTATCTACCTGCGACTCCACTTTAAAGGAGCTATGAACCTGTATTCCAAGGTCTCTTTGTTCAGCAACACTCCCTAGGACCTTACCATTAAGTGTATAAGTCCTGCTAAGATTTGCTTTCCCAAAATGCAGCAGCTCACAGTTATCTGAATTAAACTCCATCTGCCACTTCTCAGCCCATTGGCCCATCTGGTCCAGATCCTGTTGTAATCTGAGGTAACCCTCTTCGCTATCCACTACACCTCCAATTTTGGTGTCATCTGCAAACTTACTAACTGTACCTCTTATGCTCACATCCAAATCATTTATATAAATGATGAAAAGTAGAGGACCCAGCACCGATCCTTGTGGCACTCCACTGGTCACAATCCTCCAGTCTGAAAAACAACCCTCCACCACCACCCTCTGTCTTCTACCTTTGAGCCAGTTCTGTACCCAAATGGCTAGTTCTCCCTGTATTCCATGAGATCTAACCTTGCTAACCAGTCTCCCACGGGGAACCTTGTCGAACGCCTTACTGAAGTCCATATAGATCACATCTACTGCTCTGCCCTCATCAATCTTCTTTGTTACTTCTTCAAAAAAACTCAATCAAGTTTGTGAGACCTGATTTCCCACACACAAAACCATGTTGACTCTCCCTAATCAGTCCTTGCCTTTCCAACTGTGTGTACATCCTGTCCCTCAGGATTCCCTCCAACAACTTGCCCACCACCGAGGTCAGGCTCACCGGTCTATAATTCCCTGGCTTGTCCTTACCTCCTTTCTTAAACAGCGGCACCACGTTTTCCAACCTCCAGTCTTTCGGCACCTCACCTGTGACTATTGATGATACAAATATCTCAGCAAGAGGCCCAGCAATCACTCATTTAGCTTCCCACAGCATCATCAGACTCGTAATTCCAGGTTTTTAAAATTGAATTCAAAATCCACCATCTGGTGTGTTGGGATTTGAACCCATTCCGGAAACCATTCCTGTAAATCACTTCCTGCACTCTCTCCAATGCATTCCCATCTTTCCTATAATGTGGGGCCCACACCCTGTACACAATACTCCAGCTGAGGACCCACAAGGGTCCTGGACAAGTTCAACATCACCCCCCTGCTATTGTACTCTCTGCCCCGGTAATAAAGCCGAGGATACTGTCTGCTTTATTAACTGCTCTCTCCCCCCGGTCCTGCCACCTTCAGTGATCTGTGACGTATACTCCCCAGCTCCCTGTGCTCCTGCACCCCCTTTACAATTATACCCCCAACTGTATATTGTCTTTCAATGCTCTTCTGTTCAAAATGCAGCACCTGACACTGCTCTACATTAAACCCCAGCTCCCTTCCTCTCTGCCTCTTTCACCAGTGTATCAGAGTCCCACAGGCATTAGAACAATTCCAAGTTTTGCATCATCTGTGAACTTTGAACTTGTGCCCAGTGCATCGAGGTGTGGGTCATGAATATCGATGAGGATGAGCAGGTTGGCATGGATCACCCCCCCCCCCCCCCCACCCCCACCGGCGTTCTCCCCATTCAGTACCACCCTCACCAGCTTCCCAACTCCCCCCCCCCCCCCCCCCTACTGTGTGAAACTCCCCACTCCCCGGTTAGTTTACAGCTGACAATGTAAAGCTGATGGAAGAGGATGTGCTCACATTCTGGGCAGGGTTTATACAGGGTCTCGATGAGAGTGACCCCCCGTCTCTCCCCCACCCCCACCTTCTCTCGTAGCAGGGGGAAGAGGGATTTCCCCGGAGCACTGTCACTGACCTGAACACTGTTCGCATCGTCCCCCGTGTCCTCATCACCCGGGCTCCTCTTCAACAAAGTGTAGAAGATGTAGACGAACAATGAATAAAAAGCAAACATCGAGAGAGTCCTAGCTTTTAGCTGCTCAACAAATCCTGCTTTAATCCTTCTCTCCTGTCCTCCACCCAGATCAATCCCTCCTCATCATTTCCCCTTCTTACTGCTCTCTGCTTGTCAGACAATCCATCTCCCTACCCCTCCACCTGGCTATCTCTCTCTCTCTCTCTCTCTCTCTGTTCCACTGTCCCAGATTTTCTTTGCTCTCTCTCCCGTTTTCCTATTTTCGCTCTGCCCTTCTCTCTGCCTCTCAGTCTCTGTTGTTGTCAGTGTCCTTTGTCCCTGGGTGAATCTCTCCCACTTGGACTCTGTCTGTCAGACTCACACCAGCAGCCCCCTTTTGATTTTTTTCCTTTCTCTCTTTCACTGCTCTGTCCCCTTCCCTCTTTCTCTTGTCAGTGTGGAATTCCCTTCCCCCCCCCACTCCCCTGTCAGTGAGCTCACATTCCAATGAATGCTGCAGTCTTCCCCCCCCTCTCTCCCTCTCTCTCTCTCTCTGTCAGACATGCTCAGTTAAATTACTGCAGTAGAGAATCTGCCCGGATACTGGCCGCTGAGATTAACTCAGTGACCCGGAGCAGCCTCGTCCATTCTGGGCATCCTTCCTCCCAGCTCCTGGGGAGTTTCTGGGAGCACGGGTAAAACCCCCCCCCCCCCCCCCCCCACCCACTCCCCAGCAGTAACTGGAGAGATTCACAAATAATACATAAAAAAAAACAAATCCTGGAACGGGCAGCTAGCCTCTGGGATGGTGACCGTGAAATGATCGTCCATTGTCAGAAAATCCCATCTGGGTCACGAATGTCCATCAAGGGAGGAAACTGCCATCCTTACCTGGTCTAGATTACACGTGACTCCAGACCCACTGCAATGTGGTTGATTCTTAACTGCCCCCTGGGAAATTAGGGATGGACAATAAACACTGACCCAGCCAAAAGCGCTCTCATTCCAGGCAAATTCAAACGAGGAATCTCCACTGAGTGATTTCAGTGCCCACCAATCGATGGGATATGTAACTCCTTCCCGAGCAACACCAATGGGGCATTGAGTCGATTTCAGGCTGACCTGGTCCAAAAGTTCAGAAGTGAGCCTGGGGAGGGGGCAGGGAGGAAAGTGGAGTTGAGGACGCAAACATGTCAGTCAGCATCGACTCCAAGGGGACAGCAGTGAGCTAGGGCTGAATGGTCACCGCGTGGACCTAATGGTTGCATTCCTCTCATTGACACATCCTGACTGACCCCTAACTCCCCAGGTTCCACTCCCTTGGCCTTTAATTCCCTCCCAATGTCCCTCAGGTACATCAAGCCTCCTCAGGAGTCTCACAAAACCTTCCTGCCCAACATTCCCCCACTCCAACCCAACTCACTCCACCTCCCACATTCCTCATCTTACCACATCGCCATCACCCACTTCACAAAACTGTCGGAGGGTCAGTGCTGAGGGAGCGCCGCACTGTCGGAGGGTCAGTGCTGAGGGAGTGGGCACTGTCGGAGGGTCAGTGCTGAGGGAGCGCCGCACTGTCGGGGGGTCAGTGCTGAGGGAGTGGGCACTGTCGGAGGGTCAGTGCTGAGGGAGTGGGCACTGTCGGAGGGTCAGTGCTGAGGGAGTGGGCACTGTCGGAGGGTCAGTGCTGAGGGAGTGGGCACTGTCGGAGGGTCAGTGCTGAGGGAGTGGGCACTGTCGGAGGGTCAGTGCTGAGGGAGTGCCGCACTGTCGGAGGGTCAGTGCTGAGGGAGTGGGCACTGTTGGAGGGTCAGTGCTGAGGGAGCGCCGCACTGTCGGAGGGTCAGTGCTGAGGGAGTGCCGCACTGTCGGAGGGTCAGTGCTGAGGGAGTGCCGCACTGTCGGGGGGTCAGTGCTGAGGGAGTGGGCACTGTCGGAGGGTCAGTGCTGAGGGAGCGCCGCACTGTCGGAGGGTCAGTGCTGAGGGAGCGCCGCACTGTCGGAGGGTCAGTGCTGAGGGAGCGCCGCACTGTCGGAGGGTCAGTGCTGAGGGAGCGCCGCACTGTCGGAGGGTCAGTGCTGAGGGAGCGCCGCACTGTCGGAGGGTCAGTGCTGAGGGAGCGCCGCACTGTCGGAGGGTCAGTGCTGAGGGAGCGCCGCACTGTCGGAGGGTCAGTGCTGAGGGAGCGCCGCACTGTCGGAGGGTCAGTGCTGAGGGAGTGGGCACTGTCGGAGGGTCAGTGCTGAGGGACTGCCGCACTGTCGGAGGGTCAGTGCTGAGGGAGTGGGCACTGTCGGAGGGTCAGTGCTGAGGGAGTGCCGCACTGTCGGAGGGTCAGTGCTGAGGGAGTGCCGCACTGTCGGAGGGTCAGTGCTGAGGGAGTGGGCACTGTCGGAGGGTCAGTGCTGAGGGAGTGCCGCACAGTCGGAGGGTCAGTGCTGAGGGAGTGCCGCACTGTCGGAGGGTCAGTGCTGAGGGAGTGCCGCACTGTCGGGGGGTCAGTGCTGAGGGAGTGGGCACTGTTGGAGGGTCAGTGCTGTGGGAGCGCCGCACTGTCGGAGGGTCAGTGCTGAGGGAGTGCCGCACTGTCGGAGGGTCAGTGCTGAGGGAGCGCCGCACTGTCGGAGGGTCAGTGCTGAGGGAGCGCCGCACTGTCGGAGGGTCAGTGCTGAGGGAGTGGGCACTGTCGGAGGGTCAGTGCTGAGGGAGTGGGCACTGTCGGAGGGTCAGTGCTGAGGGAGTGGGCACTGTCGGAGGGTCAGTGCTCAGGGAGTGGGCACTGTCGGAGGGTCAGTGCTGAGGGAGTGGGCACTGTCGGAGGGTCAGTGCTGAGGGAGTGCCGCACTGTCGGAGGGTCAGTGCTGAGAGAGTGGGCACTGTGGGAGGGTCAGTGCTGAGGGAGTACGCACTGTCGGAGGGTCAGTGCTGAGGGAGTGGGCACTGTCGGAGGGTCAGTGCTGAGGGAGTGGGCACTGTCGGAGGGTCAGTGCTGAGGGAGTGGGCACTGTGGGAGGGTCAGTGCTGAGAGAGTGGGCACTGTGGGAGGGTCAGTGCTGAGGGAGTGGGCACTGTGGGAGGGTCAGTGCTGAGGGAGTGCCGCACTGTCGGAGGGTCAGTGCTGAGGGAGTGCCGCACTGTCGGAGGGTCAGTGCTGAGGGAGTGCCGCACTGTCGGAGGGTCAGTGCTGAGGGAGTGCCGCACTGTCGGAGGGTCAGTGCTGAGGGAGTGGGCACTGTCGGAGGATCAGTGCTGAGGGAGTGGGCACTGTCGGAGGGTAAGTGCTGAGGGAGTGGGCACTGTCGGAGGGTCAGTGCTGAGGGAGTGGGCACTGTCGGAGGGTCAGTGCTGAGAGAGTGGGCACTGTCGGAGGGTCAGTGCTGAGGGAGTGGGCACTATCGGAGGGTCAGTGCTGAGGGAGTGCCGCACTGTCGGAGGGTCAGTGCTGAGGGAGTGGGCACTGTCGGAGGGTCAGTGCTGAGGGAGTGGGCACTGTCGGAGGGTCAGTGCTGAGGGAGTGGGCACTGTGGGAGGGTCAGTGCTGAGAGAGTGGGCACTGTGGGAGGGTCAGTGCTGAGGGAGTGGGCACTGTGAGAGGGTCAGTGCTGAGGGAGTGGGCACTGTGGGAGGGTCAGTGCTGAGGGAGTGGGCACTGTCAGAGGGTCAGTGCTGAGGGAGTGGGCACTGTCAGAGGGTCAGTGCTGAGGGAGTGGGCACTGTCGGAGGGTCAGTGCTGAGGGAGTGGGCACTTTCGGAGGGTCAGTGCTGAGGGAGTGCCGCACTGTCAGAGGGTCAGTGCTGAGGGAGTGGGCACTTTCGGAGGGTCAGTGCTGAGGGAGTGGGCACTGTCGGAGGGTCAGTGCTGAGGGAGTGGGCACTGTCGGAGGGTCAGTGCTGAGGGAGTGCCGCACTGTCGGAGGGTCAGTGCTGAGGGAGTGGGCACTTTCGGAGGGTCAGTGCTGAGGGAGTGCCGCACTGTCGGAGGGTCAGTGCTGAGGGAGTGCCGCACTGTCGGAGGGTCAGTGCTGAGGGAGTGGACACTGTCGGAGGGTCAGTGCTGAGGGAGTGGGCACTGTCGGAGGGTCAGTGCTGAGGGAGTGGGCACTGTCGGAGGGTCAGTGCTGAGGGAGTGGGCACTGTCGGAGGGTCAGTGCTGAGGGAGCGCATTTTCACAATATTCCAATTTAATTGTCAAGTTTTTATTGGATTTGAGCTTTTCTGAAACTCATGTCGTTTCTCTGCCAATGCCTATATTTCTGAAAATCACAAGCTGGTCGTTCTGTTGAAGAGACAGTTGGTGAGTGATACCTGAGTCTGCACTCACCGTGTGTTGTGTGGTCCCTCTGTTTTACCAGATTCACTTCCTGAACTTTGCTTATGCTGTGGTCAATCCCTCGGAGCTGTCCTGAAGTGTCACTCATATTCAATTCCTCAGGAATAATTATCCTAGAATCCCAGACAGGTATCACCTTCCCGTGCTGTCCCTGTCCTGGAAGTGTTTCATAGGGACAGTGTAGAGGGAGCTTTACTTTGTATCTAACCCCGTGCTGTCCCTGTCCTGGGAGTGTTTGATGGGGACAGTGTAGATGGAGCTTTACTCTGTATCTAACCCCGTGCTGTCCCTGTCCTGGGAGTGTTTGATGGGGGGACAGTGTAGATGGAGCTTTACTCTGTATCTAACCCCGTGCTGTCCCTGTCCTGGGAGTGTTTGATGGGGGGACAGTGTAGAGGGAGCTTTACTCTGTATCTAACCCCGTGCTGTCCCTGTCCTGGGAGTGTTTGATGGGGGGACAGTGTAGAGGGAGCTTTACTCTGTATCTAACCCCGTGCTGTCCCTGTCCTGGGAGTGTTTGATGGGGGACAGTGTAGAGGGAGCTTTACTCTGTATCCAACCGCGTGCTGTCCCTGTCCTGGGAGTGTTTGATGGGGGGACAGTGTAGAGAGAGCTTTACTCTGTATCTAACCCCGTGCTGTCCCTGTCCTGGGAGTGTTTGATGGGGACAGTGTAGAGGGAGCTTTACTCTGTATCTAACCCCGTGCTGTCCCTGTCCTGGGAGTGTTTGATGGGGACAGTGTAGAGGGAGCTTTACTCTGTATCTAACCCCGTGCTGTCCCTGTCCTGGAAGTGTTTCATAGGGACAGTGTAGAGAGAGCTTTACTCTGTATCTAACCCCGTGCTGTCCCTGTCTTGGAAGTGTTTCATAGGGACAGTGTAGAGGGAGCTTTACTCTGTATCTAACCCCGTGCTGTCCCTGTCCTGGAAGTGTTTCATAGGGACAGTGTAGAGGGAGCTTTACTCTGTATCTAACCCCGTGCTGTCCCTGTCCTGGAAGTGTTTCATAGGGACAGTGTAGAGAGAGCTTTACTCTGTATCTAACCCCGTGCTGTCCCTGTCCTGGGAGTGTTTGATGGTGGCAGTGTAGAGGGAGCCTTACTCTGTATCTAACCCCGTGCTGTCTGTGTCCTGGGAGTGTTTGATGGGGGACAGTGTAGAGGGAGCTTTACTCTGTATCTAACCCCGTGCTGTCTCTGTCCTGGGAATGTTTGATGGGGGCAGTGTAGAGGGAGCTTTACTCTGTATCTAACCCCGTGCTGTCCGTGTCCTGGGAGTGTTTAATAGGGGGACAGTGTAGAGGGAGCTTTACTCTGTATCTAACCCTGTGCTGTCCCTGTCCTGGGAATGTTTGATGGGGACAGTGTAGAGGGAGCTTTACTCTGTATCTAACCCTGTGCTGTCCCTGTCCTGGGACTGTTTAATGGGGGCAGTGTAGAGGGAGCTTTACTCTGTATCTAACCCTGTGCTGTCCCTGTCCTGGGAGTGTTTGATGGGGACTGTGTAGAGGGAGCTTTACTCTGTATCTAAGCCCGTGCTGTCCCTGTCCTGGGAGTGTTTGATGGGGACAGTGTAGAGAGAGCTTTACTCTGTATCTAACCCCGTGCTGTCCCTGTCCTGGGGGTGTTTGATGGGGGGCAGTGTAGAGGGAGCTTTACTCTGTATCTAACCCCGTGCTGTCCCTGTCCTCGGGGTGTTTGATGGGGGGACAGTGTAGAGGGAGCTTTACTCTATATCTATCCCTGTGCTGTCCCTGTCCTGGGAGTGTTTGATGGGGACAGTGTAGAGGGAGCTTTACTCTGTATCTAACCCCGTGCTGTCCCTGTCCTGGGAGTGTTTGATGGGGGGACAGTGTAGAGAGAGCTTTACTCTGTATCTAACCCCGTGCTGTCCCTGTCCTGGGAGTGTTTGATGGGGCACAGTGTAGAGGGAGCTTTACTCTGTATCTAACCCCGTGCTGTCCCTGTCCTGGGAGTGTTTGATGGGGGGACAGTGTAGAGGAAGCTTTACTCTATATCTATCCCTGTGCTGTCCCTGTCCTGGGAGTGTTTGATGGGGACAGTGTAGAGGGAGCTTTACTCTGTATCTAACCCCGTGCTGTCCCTGTCCTGGGAGTGTTTGATGGGGGGACAGTGTAGAGAGAGCTTTACTCTGTATCTAACCCCGTGCTGTCCCTGTCCTGGGAGTGTTTGATGGGGCACAGTGTAGAGGGAGCTTTACTCTGTATCTAACCCCGTGCTGTCCCTGTCCTGGGAGTGTTTGATGGGGGGACAGTGTAGAGAGAGCTTTACTCTGTATCTAACCCCGTGCTGTCCCTGTCCTGGGAGTGTTTGATGGGGCACAGTGTAGAGGGAGCTTTACTCTGTATCTAACCCCGTGCTGTCCCTGTCCTGGGAGTGTTTGATGGGGGGACAGTGTAGAGGGAGCTTTACTCTGTATCTAACCCCGTGCTGTCCCTGTCCTGGGAGTGTTTGATGGGGACAGTGTAGAGGGAGCTTTACTCTGTATCTCACCCCGTGCTGTCCCTGTCCTGGGAATGTTTGATGGGGGACAGTGTAGAGGGAGGTTTACTCTGTATCTAACCCCGTGCTGTCCCTGTCCTGGGAGTGTTTGATGGGGACAGTCTGGGGTGGGGGTGAGGTGGAGGGGGAGTGGGTGTGGCTCCGTCAATCCTCCCTCAACCCCACCCCCATTAGGTACCTTACTCTACTCCCACAATGGGGCTTGGGGACCCGCCCTTGGGAACACAAGCCCCGCCCTCAGGAACTCAAATGAAGAGTGCGATCCCACACATTGTCTCAGTGACAGAATCCATCTGCTTGTGGGTCAAAGGTTGTGTGATCACACACAGTTTCCCAGTAGATCCTTGGAAGCATCCCATTCCATGCAGCTTTCGCTGGGATAGGGGTTTGATTGGAATTGAATTGAATTTATTGTCACGTGTACCGAGGCACAGTGAAACGCTTTGTTTCGCGAGCAACACAGGCAGATCACAGAGTGAAGTAGCGTCGGTACTAAACAACAGGTAAACAGCAGCAAAAATAAAATCACAGGGACAGGCGAATGTTAAGAGTTTGTGAGTCCATTCAGTAATCTAACAGCAGAAACTGGCTTTGAGGATCAGAGGAGCTTCAGACCGGTGAGTTTAGATAAAACCAAGTTATTAGTAATTTTTACAAACATGCAATTCAGTTTGAAGAGTGTGGAATGATTGTAGGAAATAGGAAACTTAGATCTGCGCGCAGAAGCTCACAGATATTTGACCATATCTGGCGCCGGTGGAATGGGATGGGATTGGATTGGACATGACGGGATTAGATGGGATGGGGAGGGATTTGATTGGATTGGATGGCATGGGATTAGATGGGATGGGTTGGGATGGGATGGGACAGGATGAGCAGCCACTCCCTCCAGCAGCAGGTGCTATCCCAGGTCAGTGACAGTGCGCTGGGAGACCCTCACCCTGCAGGGTCTCTGTACCTCTCTCCTCTTGAGATGAGACGGTCTGCACCTCATCATCCTCCTCGTCCTGAGGGATGGTCAGCCGTAAGCTCCTCGTGTGGACACTGGTCAGAATCCCCCAGATCTTGTTACTGTCTCCAATCACTCCATCCCCTGGGAGCACAGGGAAGAGTAGGAACGTCACTGAGCTGGTAACCCCAGGAGAGATGCTGGAGGTCAGAGTGGAGAGTGTGTTGCTGGAAAAGCACAGCAGGTCAGGCAGCATCTGAGGGGCAGGAGAATCGACGTTTCAGGCAGGAGCCCTTCGTCAGGAATGGGGCTGGGAGCCTCGGGGATGGAGAGATCAATGGGAGGGGGGAGTGGCTGGGGGGGAAGGTAGCTGAGAGGGCAATAGGTGAATGTGGTTGGGGGTAAAGGTGATAGGTCAGAAAGGAGAGTGGAGTGGATAGGTGGGGAGATAGGCAGGTAGGACACGTCATGGGGACAGTGATTAGATTAGATTACTTACAGTGTGGAAACAGGCCCTTCGGCCCAACAAGTCCACACCGCCCCGCTGAAGCACAACCCACCCATACCCCTACATTTACCCCTTACCTAACACTACGGGTAATTTAGCATGGCCAATTCACCTGACCTGCACATCTTTGGATTGTGGGAGGAAACCGGAGCACCCGGAGGAAACCCACGCAGACACGGGGAGAAGTGCTGAGCTGGAAGTTTGGAACTGGGGTGAGGTGGGGGAAGGGGAAATGAGGAAGCTGTTGAAGTCCACATTGGTGCCCTGGGGTTGAAGTGTTCCGAGGCGGAAGATGAGGCGTTCTTCCTCCAGGCGTCTGGTGGTGAGGGAGCGGCGGTGAAGGAGGCCCAGGACCTCCATGTCCTCGGCAGAGTGGGAGGGGGAATTGAAATGTTGGGCCACAGGGCGGTGTGGTTGATTGGTGCGGGTGTCCCGGAGATGTTCCCTAAAGCGCTCTGCTAGGAGGCGCCCAGTCTCCCCAATGTAGAGGAGACTGCATCAGGAGCAACGGATACAATAAATGATATGAGTGGATGTGCAGGTAAAACTTTGATGGATGTGGAAGGCTCCTTTAGGGCCTTGGATAGAGATGAGGGAGGAGGTGTGGGCACAGGTTTTACAGTTCCTGCGGTGGCAGGGGAAAGTGCCAGGATGGGAGGGTGGATCGTAGGGGGGCGTGGACCTGACCAGGTAGTCACGGTGGGAACGGTCTTTGCGGAAGGCGGAAAGGGGTGGGGAGGGAAATATATCCCTGGTGGTGGGGTCTTTTTGGAGGTGGCGGAAATGTCGGCGGATGATTTGGTTTATGCGAAGGTTGGTAGGGTGGAAGGTGAGCACCAGGGGCGTTCTGTCCTTGTTGCGGTTGGAGGGGTGGGGTCTGAGGGCGGAGGTGCGGGATGTGGACGAGATGCGTTGGAGGGCATCTTTAACCACGTGGGAAGGGAAATTGCGGTCTCTAAAAAAGGAGGCCATCTGGTGTGTTCTATGGTGGAACCGCTCCTCCTGGGAGCAGATACGGCGGAGGCGGAGGAATTGGGAATACGGGATGGCATTTTTGCAGGAGGTAGGGTGGGAAGAGGTGTAATCCAGGTAGCTGTGGGAGTCGGTGGGTTTGTAGAAAATGTCAGTGTCAAGTCGGTCGTCACTAATGGAGATGGAGAGGTCCAGGAAGGGGAGGGAGGTGTCAGAGATGGTCCAGGTAAATTTAAGGTCAGGGTGGAATGTGTTGGTGAAGTTGATGTGAAATTAAATCCCAACATAACCAACAGTGAAACTTCAATTCCAGAAGAACAACCCCATCTGGGTCACTAATGTCCTTCCCCGGTCTGGCCTACACGTGACTCCAGACCCACAGCAATGTGGCTGACTCTGAACTGCCTTCTGGGTAATTAGGGGTGGCCTAGACAGTGACAGCCTCATCCTGTGAGAAACCAACTTCCATCGTACGAAGGAGAGACAGTTGAGGCTGGAGTGAAGGAGCAGTCTCTGACCTGGGAGTTGATTTGAGAGCTGCATTAAAAACAGGGTGTTTGTCCAAGTGGGTGTTGTTATCCTGATGGTGTCAGGACTGGGACCAGGTCACATCTACACACCTAAGGACGAGGCGCTGTTCTTGGGCTGGATCAAGAGGTATGAGCTGGGCAGAGGATCCGTGAGTGACTGAGATAGTCACAGAGAGATAGAGAGGAAAGGAGAAAGCAGAGGCAGGGACTCGGAAAGGATTGTGGTGTTGAAAAGTGGGACATGAAGCACAGGTCACCGTGCATACAGCAAGTGGGCCGAATGGCCTTGTGTTTGTGTGCTCAGAGCTCAGTGGAGACTCAGCAATAACCCAGCCAGGCACAGTGTAACCGTGGTGGTCCCAGACCGAGTGAACTCACCAACTCTGCCTGAGGTCACGGTGTTTGGAAATCGCCATCAACGTTAAAGAGAATGGGAGAGGGATAAAAGAGAGGGATAGCGGGAGGGGGAGAGAGAGGGGGAGGGAGAGAGGGAGGGAGGGGGAGAGGAGAGGGAGAGGGAGGGAGGGATAGAGGGAGGGGCAAGAGAAGGGGATGGGGAGAAAGGGAGAGAGGGAGGAAGGGTGGGATAGAGGAGAGGGCAAGAGAGGGGGAGGGGGAGGGAGGGGCAAGAGAAGGGGAGGGGGAGAGAGGGAGGGGCAAGAGAAGGGGGAGGGGGAGAGAGGGAGGGGGGAGAGAGGGAGGGAGGGATAGAGGGAGGGGCAAGAGAAGGGGAGGGGAGAGAGGGAGGGAGGGATAAAGGGAGGGGCAAGAGAAGGGGAGCGAGAGAGAGAGAGAAAGACGGGGAGGGAGAGAGAGGGAGGGTCAAGAGAAGGGGAGAGGGAGAGGGAGAGGGAGAGGGGGGAGTGGGGAGGGGAAGGGGGAGAGGGGGAGAGGGGAGGGAGAGGGGGGAGAGGGGAGGGGGAGGGAGAGGGGGGAGAGGGGAGGGGGAGGGGGGGAGGGAGAGGGGGGAGAGGGGAGGGGGAGGGAGAGGGGGAGAGGGGAAGGGGAGGGGGAGGGGGAGAGGGAAGGGGGAGAGGGGAAGGGGGAGAGGGGAAGGGGAGAGGGGAAGGGGGAGAGGGGAGGGGGGAGAGGGGAGGGGGGAGGGGGAGAGGGGAGAGGGGAGGGGGGAGAGGGAGGGGGGAGGGGGGAGAGGGGAGAGGGGAGGGGGGAGAGGGGAGGGGGGAGAGGGGAGGGGGGAGAGGGGAGAGGGGAGGGGGGAGGGGGGAGAGGGGAGGGGGAGGGGGGAGAGGGGAGGGGGGAGGGGGGAGGGGGGAGAGGGGAGGGGGGAGGGGGAGGGGGGAGAGGGGGAGGGGGGAGGGGGGAGAGGGGGGAGGGGGGAGAGGGGGGAGAGGGGGGGGGGAGAGGGGAGGGGGGAGAGGGGAGGGGGGAGAGGGGGGGAGAGGGGAGGGGGGAGGGGGGAGGGGGGGGGGGAGGGGGAGGGGGGGGAGAAGGGAGGGGGGGGGGGAGAAGGGAGGGGGAGGGGGGAGAAGGGAGGGGGAGGGGGGGGAGAAGGGAGGGGGAGGGGGGGGAGAAGGGAGGGGGAGGGAAGGGAGGGGAGGGGGGGGAGAAGGGAGGGGGAGGAGAAGGAGGGGGAGGGGGGGAGAAGGGTGGGGGAGGGGGGAGAAGGGAGGGGGAAGGGGGAGAGGGGGAGGGGGGAGAAGGAGGGGAGAGGGGGGAGGGGGGAGAAGGAAGGGGGAGAGGGGGAGGGGGAAGAAGGGAGGGGGAGAGGGGGAGGGGGAAGAAGGAGGGGTGAGGTAGGTGGGGAGTGAGGGGGGGGGGAGGTGAGAGGGGGAGGGGGGGAAGAGAGGGGGAGGGGAGAGGAGGGGGGGAGGAGGGGTGGAGGTGGGGGGGGGGGAGGGGGGAGTGGGGGGAGGGGGGGTGGGGGTGGGGGGGGGGGAGGGGGGATGAGGGGGGATGGGGAAGAGGGGGGGGGGGGGGAGAGGGGGGGATGGGGGAAGAGGGGGGGGAGGGGGAGAGGAGAGGAGAGGAGAGGAGAGGAGAGGAGGGGAGGCGAGGAGAGGGGGAGGCGGAAGGGGGAGAGGGGAGGGGGAGGCGGAAGGGGGGAGGGGGGGAGAGGGGAGGGGGAGGGGGATAGGGGAGGGGGGAGAGGGGGAGGGGGAGAGGAGAGGGGGATGGAGAGGGGGATGGAGAGGGGATGGAGAGGGGGAGGTGGAAGGGGGGAGAGGGGGAGAGGGAGGGGGAGGGGAGGGGGAGAAGGAGGGAGAAGGGGGAAAGGGGGAGAGGGGGAGGGGGAGAGAGAGGGGGAGGCAGAAGGGTGAAGAGGGGGAGGGGGGTGGGGGGGAGGGAGGGAGGAGGGGGAGGGGGGAGGCGGAAGGGGGAAGAGGGAGGGGGGGGAGGGGGGGGAGGGAGGGGGAGGGGTAGGGAGTGGAGGGGGGAGGGGGAGGGGGTGGGGGGAGAGGGGAGAGGGGAGGGGGATAGAGGGGGGAGAGGTGGAGTGGGGGAGGAGTGGGGGAGGGGGAGAGGGGGAGGGGAGTGGGGAGAGGGGGGGGAGGAGGAGGAGAGGGGAGAGGGGGAGGGGGAGAGGGAGGGGGGAGACGGGGGAGAGGGGGGGGAGGGAGAGGGGGGTGAGGGGGGAGAGGGAGTGGGGGAGACGGGGGAGGTGGGGAGAGGGGGGGAGGGAGGGGGGAGGGGGAGAGGGAGTGGGGAGACGGGGGAGTGGGGGGAGACGGGGGAGTGGGGGAGAGGGGGGGTGGGAGAGGGGGGAGAGGTGGGGAGGGGGAGGGGGGAGTGGGGGAGATGGGGGAGGGGGAGGGGGTGAGGGGGGGGGGGAGAGGGGGAGGGGGGAGAGGGGGAGAGGGGGAGAGGGGAGGGGGGGGGAGGGGGAGGAGGAGAGGGGGGAGGGGGAGAGAGAGGGGGAGGGGGAGAGAGAGGGGGAGATAGAGAGAGAGAGAGAGAGAGGGGAGAGGGGGAGATAGAGAGAGGGGGAGGGGGGGGAGAGGGGGAGGGGGGGGAGAGAGAGTGAGGGGGGGGGAGAGGAGAGTGAGAGGGGGGGAGAGAGAGTGAGAGGGGGGGGGGAGAGGGGGAGAGGGGGGAGAGAGAATGAGAGGGGGGGAGAGAGGGAGAGAGGGGTAGAGAGAGGGAGAGGGGTAGAGAGAGGGAGAGGGGTAGAGAGAGGGAGAGGGGTAGAGAGAGGGAGAGGGGTAGAGAGAGAGAGAGAGGGGGGAGAGAGGAGAGGGGGAGAGAGGGGGGGGGGAAGAGAGAGGGGGGAGTGGGAGAGAGAGAGAAGGGGAGAGAAGGGGGAGAGAGAGGGGGGAGGAGTAGGGGAGTGAGAGAGAAGAGGGGGTGGAGAGAGGCGGGAGAGAGAGAGAGAGGACGGGGGAGAGAGAGAGAGGGGGGAAGGGGGAGAGAGAGTGGGATAGAGAAAGGGAGGGAGAGGGATAGTGAGGGATGTGGGACGGAGAGGGGGACATAGAGAGAGAGAGGGGAATCGACAGAGAAAGGGATAGAGAGGGTGGGGTTGGGGGGAGGGCATTGGTTTGATTTAATTTGCAATTTTGGGAAGCCCCTCCTTGGGGTCTGTTTTATTTTGCTGGCTTTCAGACCCCTCCTGTCTGTCCCTGGGTGAATCCCTGTCAGTATGTGTCACTGTCTCTGACTGACTGACCTGTAACATACTCTTGCTGTTAATGCTGACTGTTTAACAATGGGGATGTGTACTCACTGTCTGTCTTTACCAATCCAATGGTTCACGCTGGCAGGCTGATGGAGTTTAGTCACATATCGTCTTGGTCCTGAACTCCAGGTCAGTGGGATTTCGGTGATCCAGTCTGTGAGGGGGACTTGGCTTTCCTTAAAGGTCAGAAACATTTTCTCAGAGTGGGTCAGAACAGAATTTCGAAGAAATCATGTGACTGAGGCTAATTGACTGAATATTCTACCTGGTGAGCTAATGAGAATCTGTTGCTAAACAGCTCTTACAACTCGAAGAAAGACAATGGGCAGGGGGTCAGGAGCTGGTTCCGTTCTGAAGGAGAGGTCCAGACCAATAGATGTGTTATTTAGCAACCCCAGTAGTTCACTGACCACAGTCAGTGACTTAACCTGTGTCTATGTCTCCACCAAAAACACAGAGAATCCAATCTGCTGAATATGTGAGCATAGGAGGTATAGTTAGTAAGTTTGCAGATGACACCAAAATTGGAGGTGTAGTGGACAGCGAAGAGGGTTACCTCAGATTACAACAGGATCTGGACCAGATGAGCCAATGGGCTGAGAAGTGGCAGATGGAGTTTAATTCAGATAAATGCGAGGTGCTACATTTTGGGAAAGCAAATCTTAGCAGTACTTATACACTTAATAGTAAGGTCCTGGGGAGTGTTGCTGAACAAAGAGACCTTGGAGTGCAGGTTCATAGCTCCTTGAAAGTGGAGTCGCAGGTAGACAGGATAGTGAAGAAGGCATTTGGTATGCTTTCCTTTATTGGTCAGAGTATTGAGTACAGGAGTTGGGAGGTCATGTTGCGGCTGTACAGGACATTGGTTAGGCCACTGTTGGAATATTGCGTGCAATTCTGGTCTCCTTCCTATCGGAAAGATGTTGTGAAACTTGAAAGGGTTCAGAAAAGATTTACAAGGATGTTGCCAGGGTTGGAGGAGTTGAGCTATAGGGAGAGGCTGAACAGGCTGGGGCTGTTTTCCCTGGAGCGTCGGAGGCTGAGGGGTGACCTTATAGAGGTTTACAAAATTATGAGGGACATGGATAGGATAAATAGACAAAGTCTTTTCCCTGGGGTTGGGGAGTCCAGAACTAGAGGGCATAGGTTTAGGATGAGAGGGGAAAGATATAAAAGAGACCTAAGGGACAACTTCTTCACACACAGGGTGGTACGTGTATGGAATGAGCTGCCAGAGGATGTGGTGGAGGCTGGTACAATTGCAACATTTAAGAGGCATTTGGATGGGTATATGAATAGGAAGGGTTTGGAGGGATATGGGCTGGGCGCTGGCAGGTGGGACTAGATTGGGTTGGGATACCTGGTCGGCATGGACGGGTTGGACTGAAGGGTCTGTTTCCGTGCTGTACATCTCTATGACTCTGTGCTCACAATATTCCGTAATCATTCTGACCAAAGTGTCTCCAATCTATGTATCCAGTTGTTGTGGAAACCCAAATAAAGTATTTGAGTTAACCAAGAATCAAGTGAAAAGTCGTCATAAACAGTGAAGACAAGAGCAGATAGAATATCCAACATTAACCCCCACCCCCACCCCCACCCCCACCCCCACCCGGTGCTGGAAGTACTGTTGCTGGGGACAGGATGTGCTGACTGTCTGCTGTCATTGGACGACCATTTAATAGGAAGGTTCAGACCATAAGATGTAGGATTAGCAGGAGGCCATTCAGCCCATTGGGTCTGTTCCACCGTTCAGTGAAATCATGGCTGGTCACCTTCAACTCCCCTTTCCTTCACTCTCCATTCCTTTCCTCACTGACAATCTGTCTGTCTCTGTAGCTGTCTGGACATTAAGTCAATCCTTGTCAATGGTCCAGCCTCGACACCCCTCCGGGGTAAATAATTCCACCGATTCCCTCCCCTCAGAGAGAGGACATTCCTGTTCATTGGGGACACTTGCCACCTCCTGCTCCCAATTCACGGTCTGGTTAGTGACCTCTGACCCTGGGAGTCAGGGAGAATGGGTTGTGTAACAGGGGAATGTGAGAATCGATCTTGGGTGGGCTTTGGTTCAGTTCATCTGGAGTCCCTGAGCTCGGTGGCTGTGTGGGTCATGGAGTGAAGAAATTGCCTGTTCTTCCTCTCTCCCTCTCACTGATTAGATTAGATTCCCTACAGTGTGGAAACAGACCCTTCAGCCCAACCAGTCCACACCGACCCTCCGAAGAGTAACCCACCCAGACTCATTTCCCTCTGACTAATGTATCTAACACTATGGGCAATTTAGCATGGCCAATTCACCTGACCTGCACATCTTTGGACTGTGGGAGGAAACCGGAGCACCCGGAGGAAACCCACACAGACACAGGGAGAACGTGCAAACTCCACACAGTCAGTCGCCTGAGGCTGCAATCGAACCTGTGACCCTGGTGCTGTGAGGCAGCAGTGCTAACCACTGACCACCATGCCGCCCTATGATGAGCGTTTCTGGGTCAATCGCTGATTATATATATTTATTCTTAATGACGAATGTTTTTGAACTGGAGTTATTTCAACATTTCATAAAATCTCAACCTTTAATTAGGCCAACTCTAGATGGAGGTCACATCTGGGTATTGCAAATCCCTTAACATTCATTTGGGGCTGGGCGGTATCTTTGAGATAGTTTCTCTCCCGTAATCATCGATGGTTTGAATTTTTGAAATGTCTGATTGGGTGGTCTGGGTTTCCAACTGCTTCAGCGCTTGATGTGGAGGTGTCCGTGTTAGACTGGGGTGGACAAGGGTCAGATGTCACCTGACACCAGGTTACAGAGCAGAGGTCAACACCTCTCTGATAATTAAAACCGAAACACCCAGAGAGGATCACCTCACCTCATCATCTGACAAAGAAGTGACTAAGGGGTATAACCTTACCTCTTACCCCCAAAGAAGTGGTTAATGAAATGAAATCCATTCACCCTCTCTATAATTGACAACTCACTATTTATTTACCTAACTCCAAAAGTGAACAAATTAACAGAATTACTGGACAATTTCCCCTGAGTACTAACTATTCCCTAACTGAACTAAATTCCACTGAAATGAATGCTGTTCAAATAAACACAAGTCCCATTTATATCAATCCAATGAATAAGAATACAATAAATTAAAACTTGACCTCTCTAAGTTCACGCAGTCTGTGTCTCCTCCGCTCTCTCTCTCCGGCCTTCCTCCTTCTGGGTTCACGTCATAAATGTCTTTCTTCCGATGATTGCTGTGTGAGGATTTTGAGTTGGAGATGCTGTGGGATGTTTGATGGGTCTTTTTAAAGAGTTTAAAGATTTCGGTGAGAGCCCAATATTTACTCTTCAGGTGGGAGGGGCCTCTCCCTCTAATTTTCAAATTCCCAGATCTTTTATACTCGTGATGACATATTAAATTCTTACCTTACACAAGCTTCGAAGGTAAGAAGTTATATCGTTCTCTTAACTTCCCAGCAACCTCCTTGTCTCCAACGTCACCTCTGCTCTGTCTCCTGCTACTCCCGATTCAGGAGAAAGGCCGTGGGCTTCGAAGGTAAGAATTTATTGGACGGGGTATTGAGTATAAGAGCTGGCAGGTCATATTAAAATTATACAAGACATTGGTTCTGCCTCATTTAGAATACTGTGTACAGTTCTGGTCGCCACATTACCAAAAGGATGTGGACACTTTGGAGAGGGTGCGGAGGTTTATGAGGATGTTGCTGAGGCTCATGCCCGAAACGTCGATTCTCCTGCTCCCTGGATGCTGCCTGACCTGCTGCGCTTTTCCAGCAACACATTTTCAGCTCGGATCTCCAGAATCTGCAGCCCTCACTTTCTCCTCTTACGAGGATGTTGCCTGGTATGGAAGGTGCTAGCGATGAAGAGAGGTTGAGAAGGTTAGGTTTATTTTCATTAGAATAAAAGAGATTGAGGGGGGACCTGATTGAGGTTTACAAAATCATGAAGGGCATAGACAGGGTAGATAGGGACAAGCTTTTTCCCAGGGTGAAGGATTCAATAACAAGAGGTCACGCTTTCAAGGTGAGAGGTGGAAAGTTTCAGGGGGATACACGCGGCAAATACTTCACACACAGAGGGTGGTGGGCGTCTGGGACGCGTTGCCAGCAGCGGTGGTAGAGGCAGGCACGGTAGATTCATTTAAGATGTGTCTGGGCAGATGCATGAGGAGGTGGGGAGCAGAGGGATACAGATGCTTAGGAATTGACCGATAGTAGATTTGGATAGGCTCAGGCTTGGAGGGCCGAAGGGCCTGTTCTTGGGCTGTAAATTTTCTTTGTTCTTTGTTCTAATTTCTTTACAATTGGATTGGTTTGAGGTAGTCAAAGCCAACTGGTTTGAATTTAATTGATCATTAGTCTCCAAGTGTCTTTTTTAATTAATTGGCTGAATTTAAATTGTTTTCTGGGTAAAAATGCTGCATTGCTGTTTGATATGAAGTGTTTTAATTGGGGAGCTCTCTGTGCTCCTGCACTTTAAACCCTTGTTCAGACAGCACCATCTCTTAAAGGGACCTCGCATTGCTTTCCCCCATTTTACAATACTACCATTTTTACACACTCACTTCCTCACATAGCCCAACAGGTTTATTTGAAGTCACAAGCTTTCAGAGCCCTGCCCCTTTGTCAGGCGAAGTGAAGCAGTGCTCTGAGAGCTAGTGATTTCAAGTAAACCTGTTGGGCTAGAACCTGGTGTCATGTGATGTCTGACTCAGTACCTGCGGAGTCGCGAATGGTGCTGAGCACTGTGCAATCATCGGCGAACATCCCCACTTCTGACCTTATGATGGAGGGAAGGTCATTGATGAAGCAGCTGAAGATGGTTGGGCCGAGGACACTACCCTGAGGGACTCCTGCAGAGATGTCCTGGAGCTGAGGTGACTGACCTCCAACAACCACGACCATCTTCCTATGTGCCAGGTCTGACTCCAACCAGCAGAGAGTTTGCCCCCCGATACCCGTTGATTCCAGTTTTTCTCAGGCTCCTTGATGCCACACTCAGTCGAATCCAGCCTTGATGTCAGGGTCTGTCCCTCTCCCCTCCCTCTGGAATCCAGCTCTTTTGTCCATGTTTGAATCAAGGCTGTAATGAGGTCAGGAGCTGAGTGACCCTGGGGGGACCCAAACTGGGCGTCACTGAGCAGGTTATTGCTGAGCAGGTGCTGCTTGATAGCTCTGTTACGGACACCGTCCATCACTTCACTGAGGATCGAGAGGATCAAAAAGTGTCAAAGCTTTGGAGAAGGCAGGTTGTCTGGATCTATCTATGGTCGAGAGTGGGACAGCTCTCCTTAGACCACAGGAAGTTCGAGGCAGCTTTAATCAAGAGATTCAAAATCATGGTGTGTCAACAATCATTAAACAAAATGTCATTGCTGGCACCTCCTGATGGGACTGTGTGTTTAGAAAGTGGGGTATTGATTGAAGGAAACCGGACTCTCTCTTTATAACAGACAGGAGGTGTCTTACAAAATGGCTCCCAACAACTACGCGGCTTGTCTTGTGGATTCAACTGGTGTCGGAGTTTAGACTCTAATATTTGAAGGAGAGATCTGGTGATGCCAATCAGTAAGTTGACACACAATGTCAGTGCAGAGCTGTTCACTCAGATTCCTACTGGGAATCAGCTCCTGGCGATAGTTGAATGCAGACCTTGGTGTTTCAGTCAGACAGGGTGAGACTCTGCTGGAGGCTGGTGGTGGTGTCTCTCGCTCTGTTGATGAGTTTGTGCTTTTCTTCTGTTGAGCTGAGCCACAGGTTTGACTTTTCATTTCCCGTCACGACCACAGACCAGTCCGGGGACGAAGGGTTTGTATCATCTTGTTGTTGGGTCTAGAACATAGAACATTACAGCGCAGTACAGGCCCTTCGGCCCTCGATGTTGCACTGCCCTGTCATACCAATCTGAAGCCCATCTAACCTACACTATTCCATGTACAACCATATGCTTGTCCAATGACGACTTAAATGTACTTAAAGTTGGCGAATCTAGTACCGTTGCAGGCAAAGCATTCCATACCCTTACTACTCTCTGAGTAAAGAAACTACCTCTGACATCTGTCCTATATCTATCATCCCTCAATTTAAAGCTATGCCCCCTCGTGCTCACCGTCCCCATTCTTGGAAAAAGCCTCTCCCTGTCCACCCTATCTAACCCTCTGATTATCTTGTATGTCTCTATTAAGTCACCTCTCAACCTTCTTCTCTCTAACGAAAACAGCCTCAAGTCCCTCAGCCTTTCCTCATAAGACCTTCCCTCCATACCAGGCAACATCCTAGTAAATCTCCTCTGCACCCTTTCCAAAGCTTCCACATCCTTCTTATAATGCGGTGACCAGAACTGTACACAATACTCCAAATGTGGCCGCACCAGAGCTTTGTACAGCTGTAGCATAACCTCATGGTTCCGGAACTCAATCCCTCTATTAATAAAAGCTAAAATATTGTATGCCTTCTTAACAATCCTGTCAATCTGGGTGGCAACTTTCAAGGATCTGTGTACCTGAACACCGAGATCTCTCTGCTCATCTACACTACCAAGAATCTTACCATCAGCCCAGTACTTTGCATTCCGGTTACTCCGACCAAAGTGAATCACCTCACACTTGTCCGCATTAAACTCCATTTGCCACCTCCCAGCCCAACTCTGCAGCTTATCTATGTCTCTCTGTAACCTACAACATCCTTCGTCACTATCTACAACTCCACCGACCTTAGTGTCGTCCGCAAATTTACTAACCCACCCTTCTACGCCCTCATCCAGGTCTTTTATAAAAATGACGAATAGCTGTGGACCCAACACTGACCCTTGCGGTACACCACTAGTAACTGAACTCCAGGATGAACATTTCCCATCAACCACCCTGTCTTCTTTCAGCAAGCCAATTGCTGATCCAAACTGGTATATCTCCCACAATCCCATTCCTCCGCAATAGCCTACTGTGGGGAACCTTATCGAACGCCTTGCTGAAATCCATATACACCACATCAACTGGTTTGGTCACCTTCTCAAAGAATTCAATAACCATTTAAATGCCCTTAAAGTTGGCAAATCTACTACTGTTGCAGGCAAAGCATTCCATACCCCCTACTACTCGGAGTAAATAAACTACTTCTGACCTCTGCCCAATATCTATCACCCCTCAGTTTAAAGTGAACCATCATCATCCCAGATTTGTGTGTTCCTATTTCAAAATAACCAACACGACCCCTTTATGCATCAAAAGGCTGGTGAGTTCATTGAACAACTAATGACTGGCTGTTCAGGTCAAAGTGTGGCCACATTCTCAGCCAAACTACGAAGTGAGGAATAATGTTAGTGTGAAGATACAATGAGGTCAGTCTCCAGCACAGCCCCAGGAGTCTCATTCTCCACCACACGTTAAAATGCAGAGTCAGATTCCGCTGCTGTGATGGATTCCATAGTTGAATAGTTTGACTTTCTCCCAAGGGTAGAATAAGTCCAACAGGTTCTGTGAGGGACTGGTGCTTCCTATATTTTGTTCGTAGAGACTGTCAGATGGAGGAACAGAAGTAGGCCCTTCAGCCCATCCCCTCAATGAGTTCACGGCTGATCTGATCATCCTCAACTCCTCTTGCCTGGCCCTTCCATTCCCCTTCCTGATTAAACATCTAGCTCAGAACAATCATCAATATATTCACTAACCCAGCCTGACCAGCTCGCTGTGATAAAGAATTCCAGAGTCCCTTCCCCCGGGAGAAGAAATTCCTTGTTGGCGGTGTCTGAAATGTGTGACCCTTTACACTGAGATGGTCTGAGACTCTCCAGCCATCTTCACATCTCCCCTGTCAATTTTCCTAAGAACATTGTATGCTTGGATAAAGTTGCCTCACATTTAACCACATTCTAATGAGTACAGGCGCAACCTACTCAGCCTCTCCTCCCCAGACCGTCCCTCCTTCCCGGGGTCAGCTGAGGGAACCTTCTCTGATATGCCTCCGATATCGGTCCATCTGCCCTGGGATCCAGCTGTGCTCTGACTAGCGCCTTGTTTCGTTTTAGTAAAACCTCCTGAATTTTGTACTCAATTCCCTTCGAAACAAAGGCCACCCTCCCATTTGCCCTCCCTGTTACCTGCTGAACTTGGATGCCAGCTTTGAATCAGGCTTCGATATTAATCTGAGTTTAATCGACCTGTCCGCTGTGGGAACTAATAGCAGTCCCCGTTATTCTGTCAGCTTTTCACCCATTTAGTGCTACAAGGAGGAACTGTTTACTCTTTCACATCGCACTGTCCAGCAGATTGTTTCCTCTTGGGAATACCCAGGGAATTTCAGGGGGGTGGGGTGGGGGGGGGGGGGTTCTCGTTTGTTGTCACACCCCACATTCCTGATGAAGGGCTCCTGCCCGAAACGTCGACTCTCCTGCTCCTCGGATGCTGCCTGACCTGCTGTGCTTTTCCAGCAACACACTCTTTGTCACTCAGCGCCAACCCAGCTATTGGAAGACTTTTGGAATGATCGGTGGGGGGGGGGTCATACATTGGTCTGAACCAGCTACAGATCCTTCACAAAGTAACTCCACGATACACTAACGACCCTCAACATTTTCAGAGAGGCTGATTGGGTTAGGATTATATTTGCTGATGTTCCGGAGAATGGGGAGGCGCAGCTCACAGAACAAGGGGGTCACCAATTATGGACACTGGGGGCGCCATTTAGGATGAGATGGGGTGAAAAGTCTTCACCCAGAGAGTGGGGAGCCTAAGGAACTCTCTAACACAGAAAGCATTTGAGCTAAAACATTGAATGTTTCAAAAAGGAGTTAGGTATAGTTCTTAGGGCTAAAGGGATCTAAGGGTATGGGGAGAAATTGGAAACAGGGGACTGAGTCGGATGCTCAGCCTTGATAGTAATGCAGCAGGCTTGAGGGGCCGAATGGCCTCCTCCTGTTCCGATATTTGAGGTTTCAGCGCTTTGTATAACAACTTTCAAGAGTCAAGGATTGTCACGTCTTTCTAGAAATTCCAAGTATTTGTCCGACCATCTCACACTCTCTGCTGACTCAGCAGAAATTACACACTGCGCAACAGAAGATGGGCCAGGCTGTGACCATTTCGTCATGCCCCTCACTAACACACAGCAGGGACTGTTTAAAGTTAACCATCACCCAACACCAGGTTAGAGTCCAACAGGTTTAACTGGAAGCACTAGCTTTCGGAGCACTGCTCCTTCATCGGGACACTAGTCAGGGGCAGGACCGTAAGATATAGAAGGTGCCCCACAACCCCCTGATGAAGGGGCAGCGCTCCGAAAGCTAGTGCTTCCGATTAAACCTGTTGGACTATAACCTGTGTTGGGTGATTTTTAACTTTGTCCACCCCAGACCAACACCGACACCTCCAAATTGGAACTGTTTAAGACTGCATCCTTTCTGCCCGTCCAATCCCATCTTCTTGCCGTTACTGAGTGGTCAATGAGAGGCTGAGACACAGAAGAATAAAAACAGAATTTTTATTAATGTCAATATTATATATAACTTGTGGTAATACAGATTCTGAATTCAGTGTGGACAGTGACTATATGGTGTACTGTGTATGAGATACAAGTTCTGAATTCAGCTGTGTGTGATACAGGTTCAGAGTTCACTGGTTACAGTTACTATACAGTGCGCTGTGTGTTATATACAGGTTCAGAGTTCAGGGGGTGCCTGACCCAGTGAAAAACAATGTAATCTCAGGTTAAAGCTGACAGCCAGTGGGTGAGATCGTGAGGTCCATCTCCTCACTCATCGAGAATTTCTACATCCATTATCTCCTCAAAGACTTCCTTCACTTTCTCCCATGCTCCTTCCACTCGTTCAGTGATGCTGTGATCAGGAAATACAGAAATAGGTTCATCAGTGCCACATCCAACAGGGTCATACATTACTCACCCTGAGAGACTCACTTCCAGCAGCTCACCCTTGTTCCACATCACAGGCTCCCAGCTTGTGGTTAGAGAGCTCACTCAGTTCCTCGCTCTCCTTTACTTTATTCTCAGGGCCCGGGCATCGCTGGCTGGGCCCAGCATTTATTGCCCTGTCCCTAGTTGCCCCCTTGAGAAGGTGGGGGTGAGCTGCCTTCCTGACCCGCTGCAGTCCGTGTGCTGTGGGTTGACCCACAACGTCCCTGAGGGAGGGAATTCCAGGATTCTGACCCAGTGACAGTGAAGGAACGGTGAGATATTTCCAAGAGTCTAGATTAGAGTGGTGCTGGAAAAGCACAGCAGTTCAGGCAGCATCCAAGGAGCAGTAAAATCGACGTTTCGGGCAAAAGCCCTTCATCAGGAATATATTTCCAAGTCAGGATGGTGAGTGGCTCGGAGGGGAACTTGCAGAAAGTGGTGTTCCCATGTGTCTGCTGCCCTTGTCCTTCTAGATGGAAGTGGTCGTGCGTTTGGAAGGTGCTGTCTGAGGATCTTTGGTGAATTTCTGCAGTGCATCTTGTAGACAGTACACACTGCTGCTACTGAGCGTCGGTGGGGGAGGGAATAGATGTTTGTGGATGTGGTGCCAATCAAGCGGCTGCTTTGTCCTGGATGGTGTCAAGCTTCCCGAGTGTTGATGGAGCTTGTATCCATCCTCAAGGCATAAGTTAGGAGTGTGATGGAATACTCCCCACTTGCCTGGATGGGAAAACTCCTGGAATTCCCTCCCTCAGGGCATTGTGGGTGAACCATCACCTTCTCAAGGGACAACTAGAGACAGGTAATAAATGCCGGGCCCAGCCAGTGACGCTGATAGTCTTTGAATGAATGAGAAATCAGCTGTTTGAGTTCTATATTTCTCTATCTGTCTGAGTGTCTGTCAGTCTGTCTCAGTCTGTCTATCTGTCTGTCTATCTGACTCTGTCCTGTCTATGTATCTGAAAAATGTGTTACTGGAAAAGCGCAGCAGGTCAGGCAGCATCCAAGGAGCAGGAGAATCGATGTTTCGGGCATGAGCCCTTCTTCAGGAATGAGGAAAGTGTGTCCAGCAGGCTAAGATAAAAGGTAGGGAGGAGGGACTTGGGGGAGGGGCGTTGGAAATGCAATAGGTGGAAGGAGGTCAAGGTGAGGGTGATAGGTCAGACTGGGGTGGGGTGGGGGCGGAGAGGTCAGGAAGAAGATTGCAGGTTAGGAAGGCGGTGCTGAGTCTGAGAGTTGGGACTGAGAAAAGGTGGGGGGAGGGGAAATGAGGAAACTGGAGAAATCTGAGTTCATCCCTTGTGGTTGGAGGGTTCCCAGGCAGAAGATGAGGCGCTCTTCCTCCAACCGTCGTGTTGCTATGGTCTGACGATGGAGGAGTCCAAGGACCTGCATGTCCTTGGTGGAGTGGGAGGGGGAATTGAAGTGTTGAGCCACAGGATGGTTGGGTTGGTTGGTCCGGGTGGCCCAGAGGTGTTCTCTGAAACGTTCCGCAAGTAGGCGGCCTGTCTCCCCAATATAGAGGAGGCCACATCGGGTGCAGAGGATGCAATAGATGATGTGTGTGGAGGTGCAGGTGAATCTGTGGTGGATATGGAAGGATCCCTTGGGGCCTTGGAGGGAGGTGAGGGGGGAGGTGTGGGCGCATGTCTTGCATTTCTTGCGGTTGCAGGGGAAGGTGCTGCGAGTGGAGGTTGGGTTGGTGGGGGGTGTGGATCTGACAAGGGAGTCACGGAGGGAGTGGTCTCTACGGAAAGCTGATAGGGGAGGGGAGGGAAATATATCCTTGGTGCTGGGGTCTGTTTGGAGGTGGCGGAAGTGACGGCGGATGATACGCTGTATATGGAGGTTGGTGGGGTGGTAGGTGAGGACCAGTGGGGTTCTGTCCTGGTGGCGGTTGGAGGGGCGGGGCTCAAGGGCGGAGGAGCGGGAAGTGGAAGAGATGCGGTGGAGGGCACCGTCGACCACGTCGGGGGGGAAATTGCGGTCCTTGAAGAAGGAGGCCATCTGTGTTGTACGTATTTTGAACTGGTCCTCCTGGGAGCAGATGCGGCGTAAACGAAGGAATTGGGAGAATGGGATGGCGTTTTTACAGGGGGCAGGATGGGAGGAGGTGTAGTCCAGGTAGCTGTGGGAGTCGGTTGGTTTGTAGTAGATGTCCGTGTTGATTCGGTCGCCTGAGATAGAAATAGAAAGGTCGAGGAAGGGGAAGGAGGAATCTGAGACTGTCCAGGTGAATTTGAGGTTGGGGTGGAAGGTGCTGGTGAAGTGGATGAACTGTTCAACCTCTCGTGGGAGCACGAGGCAGCGCCGATACAGTCATCGATGTAGCGGAGGAAAAGATGGGGGGTGGTGCCAGTATAGCTGCGGAAGATGGATTGTTCCACATGTCCTACGAAGAGGCAGGCATAGCTGGGGCCCATGCGGGTGCCCATGGCTACTCCTTTGGTTTGGAGGAAATGAGGATCTGCTGCATCTGCTCCCAGGTGGAACAGTCCATCTTCCGCAGCTATACTGGCACCACCCCCCATCTTTTCCTCCGCTACATCGATGACTGTATCGGCGCCGCCTCGTGCTCCCACGAGGAGGTTGAACAGTTCATCCACTTTCCACCCCGACCTCAAATTCACCTGGACAGTCTCAGATTCCTCCCTCCCCTTCCTCGACCTTTCTATTTCTATCTCAGGCGACCGAATCAACACGGACATCTACTACAAACCAACCGACTCCCACAGCTACCTGGACTACACCTCCTCCCATCCTGCCCCCTGTAAAAACGCCATCCCATTCTCCCAATTCCTTCGACTCCGCCGCATCTGCTCCCAGGAGGACCAGTTCCAAAAACGCACAACCCAGATGGCCTCCTTCTTCAAGGACCGCAATTTCCCCCCCGACGTGGTCGACGATGCCCTCCACCGCATCTCTTCCACTTCCCGTTCCTCCGCCCTTGAGCCCCGCCCCTCCAACCGCCACCAGGACAGAACCCCACTGGTCCTCACCTACCACCCCACCAACCTCCATGTACAACGTATCATCCGCCGTCATTTCTGCCACCTCCAAACGGACCCCACCACCAATGATATATTTCCCTCCCCTCCCCTATCAGCGTTCCGGAAAGACCACTCCCTCCGCGACTCCCTCGTCAGGTCCACACCCCCCACCAACCCAACCTCCACTCGCAGCACCTTCCCCTGCAACCGCAGGAGGTGCAAGACTTGCGCCCACACCTCCCCTCTCACCTCTCTCCAAGGCCCCAAAGGAAACTTCCATATCCGCCACAGATTCACCTGCACCTCCACACACATCATCTATTGCATCCGCTGCACCCGATGTGGCCTCCTCTATATTGGGGAGACAGGCCGCCTACTTGCAGAACGTTTCAGAGAACACCTCTGGGACACCCGGACCAACCAACCCAACCACCCCATGGCTCAACACTTCAACTCCCCCTCCCACTCCACCAAGGATATGCAGGTCTTTGGACTCCTCCATCGCCAGACCACAACAACACGACGGCTGGAGGAAGAGCGCCTCATCTTCCGCCTAGGAACCCTCCAACCACAAGGGATGAACTCGGATTTCACCAGTTTCCTCATTTCCCCTCCCCCCACCTTGTCTCAGTCAAATCCATCGAACTCAGCACCACCTTCCTAACCTGCAATCTTCTTCCTGACCTCTCCGCCCCCACCCCACTCCGGCCTATCACCCTCACCTTGACCTCCTTCCACCTATCACATTTCCGACGCCCCTCCCCCAAGTCCCTCCTCCCTACCTTTTATCTTAGGCTGCTGGACACACTTTCCTCATTCCTGAAGAAGGGCTTATGCCCGAAACGTCGATTCTCCTGCTCCTTGGATGCTGCCTGATCTGCTGCGCTTTTCCAGCAACACATTTTCAGCTCTGATCTCCAGCATTGCAGACCTCACTTTTTCCCTGTCTATGTATCTGTCTGTCGGTCTCTCTCTCTCTGCCTCTGTTTATCTCTGTCAGTCTGTCTCTCTCTGTGTCTCTTTTCTCTCTGTCTCTCTGTCTGTTAGTCTGTCTGTCTCTCTCTCTTGTGTCTGTCTGTCTCTCTCTCTCTCTCTCTCTGCCTATCTGTCGGTCTGTCTGTCTCTCTGTCTGTCTCTCTCTCTGTCTGTCTCTCTATCTCTCTCTGTCTGTCTCTCTCTGCCTCTGTGTCTATCTCTCTGCCTCTGTGTCTGTCTCTCTATCTCTCTCTGTCTGTCTCTCTCTGTCTCTGTGTCTGTCTCTCTCTCTGCCTGTCTGTCTGTCCCTGTGTCTGTCTGTCTGTCTCTGTCTGTCTGTCTGTCTCTCTGTCTGTCAGTCTGTCTGTCTCTTTCTCTGTCTGTCTCTCTCTCTCTGTCTCGGTGTCTGTCTCTCTCTCTGCCTGTCTGTCCCTGTGTCTGTCTGTCTCTCTCTCTCTGTCTCTGTGTCTGTCTCTCTCTCTCTCTCTGTCTGTTTGTCTCTCTGTCTGTCAGTCTGTCTCTCTCTCTCTCTCTGCCTGTCTGTCCCTGTGTCTGTCTCTCTCTCTCTCTCTGCCTGTCTGTCTCTCTCTCTGTCTGTCTGTCTCTCTCTCTGTCTGTCTCTCTCTCTCTGTCTCTGTGTCTGTCTCTATCTCTCTCTGCCTGTCTCTCTCTCTCTCTATCCTCCTCTCTCCATATCTCCGTCACTGGCTCTCTGTTCCTGTGTGTGTTGAGGTTAATTATGGTGCAGTGTCTCTGACCTTTCCAGGATATCTGGGATTTCTGCCGATCTCTTTATCCGTTTGATGAAGTGATTAGCCGTACCCTTGTTCAGGTAGAATTCTGTAAAGAGACAGACGTGGATGTTGAGTGCTGAGGGCCTGGAGCTCGCACACTCCCTGAGGCCAAACCCTGCTCCTGGGAGGGGGGGTGTGCAGGAGACATATCCGGATAATTGCTCATCGCAAATACCCATCCTTCAGCTGTCAGAGAGGGCCCAGTCTGAGCTGTGACAGTGGGCCAGGTCTGGGCTGTGAGACTGGGCCTGGTCTGGGCTGTGAGACTGGGCCTGGTCTGGGCTGTGAGACTGGACATTGTCTGGGCTGTGAGACTGGACCAGGTCTGGGCTGTGAGACTGGACCAGGTCTGGGCTGTGAGACTGGGCCTGGTCTGGGCTGTGAGACTGGGTCTGGTCTGGGCTGTGAGACTGGGCCTGGTCTGGGCTGTGAGACTGGGTCTGGTCTGGGCTGTGAGACTGCACCCTGTCTGGGCTGTGAGTCTGGACCCTGTCTGGGCTGTGAGACTGCACCCTGTCTGGGCTGTGAGTCTGGACCCAGTCTGGGCTGTGAGAGTGGGCCCGATCTGGGCTGTGAGAGTGGGCCAGGTCCGGGCTGTGAGTCTGGGCCTGGTCTGGGCTGAGAGTCTGGGCCCGGTCCGGGCTGTGAGAGTGGGCCAGGTCCGGGCTGAGAGTCTGGGCCTGGTCTGGGCTGTGAGAGTGGGCCAGGTCCGGGCTGTGAGAGTGGGCCAGGTCCGGACTGTGAGAGTGGGCCAGGTCTGGACTGTGAGAGTGGGCCAGGTCTGGGCTGTTAGACTGGGCCCGGTCTGAGTTGTGAGAGTGGGCCAGGTCCGGGCTGTGAGTCTGGGCCAGGTCCGGGCTGTGAGTCTGGGCCAGGTCCGGGCTGTGAGTCTGGGCCTGGTCTGGGCTGTGAGAGTGGGCCTGGTCCGGGCTGTGAGTCTGGGCCTGGTCTGGGCTGTGAGAGTGGGCCTGGTCCGGGCTGTGAGAGTGGGCCAGGTCCAGTCTGTAAGACTGGACCCTGTCTGGGCTGTGAGTCTGGGCCAGGTCTGGGTTGTGAGACTGGGCCAGGTCCGGGCTGTGAGTCTGGGCCAGGTCCGGGCTGTGAGTCTGGGCCAGGTCCGGGCTGTGAGTCTGGGCCAGGTCCGGGCTGTGAGTCTGGGCCAGGTCCGGGCTGTGAGTCTGGGCCAGGTCCGGGCTGTGAGTCTGGGCCAGGTCCGGGCTGTGAGTCTGGGCCAGGTCCGGGCTGTGAGTCTGGGCCAGGTCCGGGCTGTGAGTCTGGGCCAGGTCCGGGCTGTGAGTCTGGGCCAGGTCCGGGCTGTGAGTCTGGGCCAGGTCCGGGCTGTGAGTCTGGGCCAGGTCCGGGCTGTGAGTCTGGGCCAGGTCCGGGCTGTGAGAGTGGGCCAGGTCCGGGCTGTGAGAGTGGGCCAGGTCCGGTCCGGGCTGTGAGAGTGGGCCAGGTCCGGGCTGTGAGAGTGGGCCAGGTCCGGGCTGTGAGAGTGGGCCAGGTCCGGGCTGTGAGAGTGGGCCAGGTCCGGGCTGTGAGAGTGGGCCAGGTCCGGGCTGTGAGAGTGGGCCAGGTCCGGGCTGTGAGAGTGGGCCAGGTCCGGGCTGTGAGAGTGGGCCAGGTCCGGGCTGTGAGAGTGGGCCAGGTCCGGGCTGTGAGAGTGGGCCAGGTCCGGGCTGTGAGAGTGGGCCAGGTCCGGGCTGTGAGACTGGGCCAGGTCCGGGCTGTGAGACTGGGCCAGGTCCGGGCTGTGAGACTGGGCCAGGTCCGGGCTGTGAGACTGGGCCTGGTCCGGGCTGTGAGTCTGGGCCCGATCTGGGCTGTGACTCTGGGCCCGGCCTGGTCTGTGAGACCGGGCTGTGAGTCTGGGCCCGATGTGGGCCGTGAGACTGGGCCCGGCCTGGGCCGTGAGACTGGGCCCGGCCTGGGCCGTGAGACTGGGCCCGGCCTGGGCCGTGAGACTGGGCCCGGCCTGGGCCGTGAGACTGGGCCCGGCCTGGGCCGTGAGACTGGGCCCGATCTAGGCCGTGAGACTGGGCCCGATCTAGGCTGTGAGACTGGGCCCGGCCTGGGCTGTGAGACTGGGCCCGGCCTGGGCTGTGAGACTGGGCCCGGCCTGGGCTGTGAGTCTGGGCCCGATCTAGGCTGTGAGACTGGGCCCGATCTGGGCTGTGAGTCTTGGCCCGGCGTGGGCTGTGAGTCTAGGCCCGGTCTGGGCTGTGAGACTGGGCCCGGTCTGGGCTGTGAGACTGGGCCCGGTCTGGGCTGTGAGACTGGGCCCGGTCTGGGCTGTGAGACTGGGCCCGATCTGGGCTGTGAGTCTGGGCCCGGCCTGGGCTGTGAGTCTGGGCCCGGCGTGGGCTCTGAGAGTGGGCTCAGTTACCCATAATCCCCTAGTCACTCAATGACTGAGCACCCACAGCGTCAGACGTCTGGATGGTATACTCCTCGGGGGGGAGTTGGTGTGTACTCAATGGGTTGGAGGGATTCTCTGATTCACAGTCAGCTGTCTGCTTCCCGTTATCTCATTAATTATCCTCCGCTGGTCTGGAATACAGGACCTTTCACATCAGGCCCAGGACCCCAAGTTAAGGGCCCGAGCTGAGATGCAGTGGCGGTTGCCGTGGAGACTTGCCCCCACCCCCACCCCCGTTGCCCCCTTTCTCACATGACATCTTCCCTCCTCTACCGCCCCCATCTTCCCTTCCCTTCAGATTCCCAAACCCCACACTCACCCTCACAGCTGCCCCGGGGAAATCAGGACAATGTCCAAGCCTCCAAATGAGGTCACCCTCGGAGAAGCTCTGCCCAATCCTCTCGTCTATCCCTCATGGAACTGACTGGTCCAGTGTTAGTTAGCCTCTGGATGATGCATCTCTCTTTCTCACAGGGTCACATCTTTATTGAATAGCTCTGTAGGAGTCTGACACCCCCATACACACTGACCCACCTTTCATAGTGTCATAGAGTCATAGAGATGTACAGCATGGAAACAGACCCTTCGGTCCAACCCGTCCATGCTGACCAGATATCCCAACCCAATCTAGTCCCACCTGCCAGCATCCAGCCCATATCCCTCCAAACCCTTCCTATTCATATACCCATCCAAATGCCTCTTAAATGTTACAATTGTACCAGCTCCACCACTTCCTCTGGCAGCTCATTCCATACACGTTCCACCCTGTGTGTGAAAAAGTTGCCCCTTAGGTCTCTTTTATATCTTTCCCCTCTCATCCTAAACCTATGCCCTCTAGTTCTGGACTCCCCCACCCCAGGGAAAAGACTTTGCCTATTTACCCTATCCATGCCCCTCATAATTTTGTAAACCTCTATAAGGTCACCCCTCAGCCTCCGACGCTCCAGGGAAAACAGCCCCAGCCTGTTCAGCCTCTCCCTGTAGCTCAAATCCTCCAACCCTGGCAACATCTGGGTTACCTTCGTGAGCACTGCCTTTATTTAGTTTAAAACACTGGTCTCAGACCCACAGGTCTCCCTTTCAAACTATTACTTTGTGATTGCTGTCTCCTAGAAGCTCCTTTACCAATGAGTTATTGATTAATCCTGACTTGCTGTGTGTGACAGGGACTGGAATAAGCCGCTCCTCTAGGATGAAGGCCTTATCTTACGAGGGGAGGTTTGGGAGTGTACCCATTGGGAGTTGAGAGAACGAGAGGTGATCTCACAGAAACATGGACAATCCAGAGGGGACCTGGCTACAAGGATATTGCGTTCCCCTCGTCAGGGAGTCTGGAACTAAAGGACAGGCTTTAAAAATAACGGTCTCCCAGTGGAGATGAAGGTGGAGAGGATGCTTTCTCTCTCAGAGCTCTTGTCGTGTGAAATGTTTTCCCTCAGAGTGAAGGCAGGGTCATTGAATATAGTCAGAGGTGAGTCCAACAGATTTCTGATCAACAGGGAGAAGGCTACAGGGAGGATAGGGCGATACGATGGGCCAAATGGTCTCCTTCTGTACCATTAAAGGGGAGCTCAGGCCCCAATCAGATAAGCCATGATGTTATCGAATGGCCGGGCAGGGTAGAGGGACTGAATGGACTCCCCTAATTCCTTTGTTCTTCTGAGTGTTAGCTGAGAAACCACGGGTCTCTCTGACAGAGGACAGCACCTGGTTTTAACTTTCAGGGATTCCAGCTACACGCGCACACAGGCCATTCAGCCCGTCAGTGCATCCTCCTGCCCCACTCACACCTCGATCTGCCTTCCCTTCCACCTCACCTGCTTGTCCAGCTTCCCCTGAACTGTATCTGGATCAGGGGAACCCAATGAAATTCCACGGGATGGACGGCTGTCCGAAACAGGAAAGGGGTAGACCATTCGGCCCCTCCAGCCTGTTCTGCCATTCAGTCGGACCATGGCTGATCCCACATTCCTAGCGTCCCTTTCCTGCCCTTTCACCTTGATTTCCCGACAGATCAAGAATCTCTCGGTCTCAGCCTGAAATATCCACAAGGACACTGACCTCCACAGCTCCCTGAGACGAGGAGTTCTGAGAGAAGGGATTCCCTCCCCACCTCAGCCTCCAGTCGGTGCCCCTTTATTCTGAGCCAGTGCCCTCTGGCCCTCGACTCTCCCATGAGGGGAGACACCCTCCCAGCATTGACCCTGCCGAGCCCCTCAACACTCCTAAATAAAAACTAAAGGAAATGTGGAAGCTGGAAATCAGAAACAAAAACCAGAAATTGCTGGAAAAGCTCAGTGGGTCTGGCAGCGTCTGTGGAGAGAAATCCAAGTTAACGTTTGGGGTTCGGTGTCCCCTTCCCCAGAACTGGGCAGGTGCTGCCAGACCCACTGAGCTTTCCCTGAAAGAGTGTGACATGTTTGAATGAGATCACCCCTCGTGCTTCTAAACTGCAGGGAGTCGAGTCCCAACCTTTGCTCACAAGACAATCCCTCCATCCCAGGGATCATCGTGAATCACTTCCAATGGAGGGAAACCTTTTCCCCAAAAAAGGGAACCATGACTCTGAGTGATGTGACTGAGTCCCACTGCGCACTCGGGTCCACTGTGAGAAATGGGTGCTTGTAGCAAGTGTGTGATCCTATCCCTAATTACCCCTGCTCGGGGCATCTCAGGGGGTGGTGAAGAGTCGCCCACATTGCTGTGGGTCTGGAGTCACGTGTAGGCCAGACCAGGTAAGGGTGGCAGTTCCCATCCCCTGAGGGACATTAGTGACCCAGATGGGGTTTTCTGACTAATCGATGATGAGTTCATGGTGACCATCATGAGCCCCTGATTCCAGAGTGATTCATTGAATTGATAAACCTCTCTCTGCCCTGATAGGGTTATTCCAGGGCATTACCCCACCCATCGCTCAGCTCTGGCAGGAGGACTTTTAACTGAGATTAGAACCCCTACAGTTTGGAAACAGGCCATTCAGCCCAACAAGTCCACTAAAACCCTCTGGAGAGTAACCCACCCAGACCCATTTCCCTACATCTTTCCCCTGACCTAACACGGTGAGCAATTTCCCCTGGGTGACCCACCTAATCTTTGGACTGTGGGAGGAAACCCACGCAGACATGGGGAGAATGTGCAAACTCCACACAGACAGTTGTCCGAGGCTGGAATTGAACCCGGGTCCCTGGCGCTGTGAGGCAGCAGTGCTAACCACTGAGCCGGCGTGCTGATGACAGGGTTGTGGTTGTACAAGCTGATTGGACAGAGGGTGAATATACAAACCTGGCTGTTTGGCACCCTCCAATTGGTCAGAAGCAGCTGTAAGAGAGAGGATTGGGTTTGTTAGTTTGGTGATAGTAACAGCAGGAACAGACTGTTCTCTGAGCTGAGGAGGCAGACGCAGGACCTGAGATAGTCACAGTGCAACTGGAGGCCATTCAGCCCAGTGGCAGTCTCCTGCCTTTTCCCCACAGCCCTGCTCACCATTTCCATCCGATAACCATCCCATACCTTCTCAAGTCCCTCGAATAAACCTTCCTCGTCCATATTTCCAGGGAGTGCATCCCAGACACTAACTGCTGGGGGCGACTCCCAGCGCCAGGGACCCGGGTTCGATTCCAGTCACCTCGGGCGACTGTCTGTCTGGAGTTTGCACATTCTCCCCGTGTCTCAGTGGGTTTCCTCCCACAGTCCAAAGATATGCAGGTTAGTGGGGTTGGCCATGGGGAATGCAGGGCTACAGGGATAGGGTGGGCCTGGGTGTAGGTTAGATTTTCTTTGTTCATTCATGGGACGTGGGGGTCACTGTCCAGGCCAGCAGTTATATTAGGCCATCCCTAATTACCCAGAGAGCAATTGAGAGTCAACCCCATTGCCGTGGGTCTGGAGTCATGTGTAGGCCAGACCAGGTAAGGATGACAGTTTCCTTCTCTAAAGGACATTTGTGAACCAGATGGGTGTTTCCAAAATTGACAATGGATCCATGGTCATCAGGAGATTCTTAATTGCAGATTTTTGTTGAATTAAAGTTCCAGCATGTGCTGTAGCAGGATTCGAACCCAGGTCCCCAGACCATTGCCTGGGTCTCTGCATTAACAGCCCAGTGATAATACCACTAGGCCACCGCCTCTGAAGATGGGCTTCACATTGGTTTCACAGGTTGATAAAGGGGAAACAGGGAATGTAATACATTTGGATTTTCAAAGACGCTGCACATTAGGCTCCTTAACAAGAGAAGAATATTCAGCGCTGGGGATTGCACATCAGCATGGAGATGACCGGCTAATGAATAGAGTTGGGATATTGGGATGGCAGGATGTAGCTAGTGGAGTCCCCCAGGGATCAGCACTGGGCACCAAGAGCTGAAGGGCCTGTACTACACTGTATCGTTCTATGCTCTGTGGAGGGTTGGTGTGGACTCAATGGGCCGAATGGCTTATTTCCATACTGCAGGGATTCTATGAAATCCTATTCTTCCTTTTAAAGTGCATAATCTCACATCCCCCACATTATGTTCCATTTACCAGGTTTTCCCCCAATCATTTAACCTGCCCACAACTCTCTGCAGATTCGGTGTGTTATCCTCACCTCTCTCTTTCCCACTTACGTTTCAGTCGTCTACAAACTTGATGATAATACATTCACTTACCTCGTCCAATATAAATTGTAACTAACTGTGGGCCCAGTGCTGATCCCTGGGGCTCTCCACTAGCTACATCCTGCCATCCCAATATCCCAACTCTATTCATTAGCCGGTCATCTCCATGCTGATGTGCAATCCCCAGCGCTGAATATTCTTCTCTTGTTAAGGAGCCTAATGTGCAGCGTCTTTGAAAATCCAAATGTATTACATTCCCTGTTTCCCCTTTATCTACCTTTGTTGTTGTAATAGGTTTGCTGGGCATGTTGTTATTTCCTTGTTGTTCCGTTATGTTTAGGATGCGACGTGTAGCGAGAGGGGCAATGAGGTTGCTGCCTCTTACCCCACCCCGCTACCCGCGGGGGATGTGAGGTCAAAGCTGATGTGCTGGTTCCCTTGGTGTGTTCGACCGAGTGTGGCATCAAGGAGCCCTGGAAAAACTGGTATCAGTGGGTATCATGGGGCAAGCTCTTCGCTGGTTAGAGTCAGGCCTGGCACATAGCGAGATGGTTGTGTTTGTTGGATGGTCAGTTATCGAGTCATAGAGATGTACAGCACGGAAACAGACCCTTCGGTCCAACCCGTCCATGCCGACCAGATATCCCAACCCAATCTAGTCCCACCTGCCAGCACACGGCCCATATCCCTCCAAACCCTTCCTATTCATATACCCATCCAAATGCCTCTTAAATGTTGTAATTGTACCAGCCTCCACCACATCCTCTGGCAGCTCATTCCATACATGTACCACCCTCTGTGTGAAAAAGTTGCCCCTTGGGTCTCCTTTGTATTTTTCCCCTCTCACCCTAAACCTCTAGTTCTAGACTTCTCCACTCCAGGAAAAGACTTTGTCTATTTACCCTATCCATGCCCCTCATGATTTTATAAACCTCTATAAGGTCACCCCTCAGCCTCCGACGCTCCAGGGAAAACAGCCCCAGCCTGTTCAGCCTCTCCCTGTAGCTCAAATCCTCCAACCCTGGCAACATCCTTGTAAATCTTTTCTGAACCCTTTCAACTTTCACAAGATCCTTCCGGTAGGAATGAGACCAGAATTACACACAATATTCCAACAGTGGCCTAACCAATGTCCTGTACAGCCGCAACATGACCTCCCAACTCCTGTACTCAATACTCTGACCAATAAAGGAAAGCATACCAAACACCTTCCTCACTATCCTATCTACCTGCGACTCCACTTTCAAGGAACATCTCAGCCCCAGGACATCTCTGCAGGAGTCCCTCAGGGTAGTGTCCTAGGCCCGACCATCTTCAGCTGCTTCATCAATGACCTTCCCTCCATCATAAGGTCAGAAGTGGGGATGCCCACCGGTGATTGTACAATGTTCAGCACCATTCGAGAGTCTGCAGATACTGAAACAGTCCGTGCTCAAATAGAACAAGACCTGGACCATATCCAGGCTTTGCTGACAAGTAGCAATTCCCATTTGTGCCACACAAAGGCCAACCTGTGAGCATCTCCAATAGGGAAGGTGATGGCCTAGTGGTATTATCGCTGGGCTGTTAATCCAGAGACCCAGGTAACCTCCCGGGAACCCGGGTTCAAATCCTGCCATGGCAGATGGTGGAATTTGAACTTAATAAAAATCTGGAAATGAATAGCCAAATGCAGGCCATGGCTCCATTGCTGATTGTCGGGAAACCCCATGTCCCTAAGGGAAGGGAACTGCCGTCCTTACCTGGTCTGGCCTACATGTGACTCCAGACCCTCTGGGCAATTAGGGATGGACAATGAACACTGGCCTGCCCACCAACACCCTCATCCCATGAATGAATTACAAAATAAGACATTCTAACCAGCACCACCCAGCGTTACCATCACTGAGTACCCCTCCACCACCAGTGCCCAGAGGGACGGTGCCCAGAGCGCTCAGTAAGAGGAGCAGTGTACACTGAGACAGTGAAAGAGAGAGAGTGTTCAGAGAGACAGTGTTCAGAGCGCTCAGTAAGAGGAGCAGTGTACACTGAGACAGTGTTCAGAGAGACAGTGTTCAGAGAGACAGTGTTCAGAGAGACAGTGCCCAGAGAGACAGTGTTCAGAGAGACAGTGTTCAGAGCGCTCAGTAAGGGGAGCAGTGTACACTGAGACAGTGCCCAGAGAGACAGTGCCCAGAGACAGTGTGCAGTGAGATAGTACCCAGAGAGACAGTACCCACCTGCATTGCCCTGTGGGCCTGTCTGGGTGTGGAGCTGGGAAGCTTTATCCTGCTACATCTTCACATTTCAAAACAGAGGCATCATTAAGGTATTGACACAACAATCGGCTCTGGGCGAATCTCTTACCTACATCTCGCAGTAACATTACCACAGCTACAAGGCTCAAGGAGATACAGAGTGTTCTGTCCATCATCGCGGTGTGCTGACTGTCTGAGGGAGAGAGATAGTGAGAGGGACAGGGATAGACAGCACTGTCTAAGCTGTGTGCAGGTTGAGGGAGCTTTGATGTTTTCCGTGCTGGTTTACTCGGTATAAATACCGAGCTGGTGATGGGGATTCCTGAGCAGGGCAGTTTGAACACTCTTTCTCTCTCTCTCTGTAGTCAGCCTCACCCAGCACTCAGGCATCCTGACTCTGTAATTCAGGATAATTTCGGGCTCACAGCACTGTCATTTACTGCTTAAAGTCTTTCGTGTCTAAGGCTGGGATTAGATGACACCAACGTAGGCTTAAAGAATCTCGAAGGTTGACAAAACAAAGTGAATGTTGGCGCTATGCCCAATGTTCAGACCTAGGGCAGGGGCAAGGTTCGAGGCTTTGAGGGGCAGAGGAGCAGGAGGATTGGAAGGAGCGTTCTGTGTCACTGGGTTCAAAGAGGGCTACAGGAGGGGAAAAGCAGATCTTCAACAAAGGAGTGGGGAGTGGGTCAAAGTGAAACATTCCCAGCAATCTTCAGCCAGAAGTGTCGAGCCTGATCCACCCCAGGCTCCTCCAGTGGTCCCCAGCGTCACAGATACCAGTCTCCAGCCAATTCGATTCACTCCACGTGATATCAAGAAACAGTTAAAATCTGCCCTCCTTACCCTAGGGGAGAAAGTGAGGGCTGCAGATGCTGGAGATCAGAGCTGAAAATGTGTTGCTGGAAAAGCGCAGCAGGTCAGGCAGCATCCAGGGAACAGGAGAATCGACGTTTCGGGCATAAGCCCTTCTTCCTGAAGAACGTCGATTCTCCTGTTCCCTGGATGCTGCCTGACCTGCTGCGCTTTTCCAGCAACACATTTTCACCTCCTTACCCTAGTCTGGTTTGGTTGATTAGATTTGATTTCTTCTCGTCACGTGTACCGAGGTACAGTGAAAAGCTTTGTTTGTGAGCAGTACAGGCAGGTCATAGTAAACAAGGCTGGATGGATCAGAGACTGAGACAGAGGTATACTGTTACAATGCACAGGGTGTGCACTAGGCGAGAGCATGTTATCTCAGTCAGCATTGGTGACTAGAGAGTCCAGGAGGAAGCTGTTCCTGAACCTGTTGGTGCGTGTGTTCAGGTTTCTGTACCTTCTGCCTGATGGAAGAGGGTGTGGGAGATCATTACCAGGGTGTGATGGGTCTTTGATGATGTTGGCAGCCTTTCCGCGGCAGTGAGCTGTGTAAATGGAGTCCATGGATGAAGGTTGGCTTCTGTGATGGTCTGGGCTGTGCACACAACCTTCTGTAGTTTCTTACAGTCCTGGGCAGGGCAGTTACCGTACCAGGCCGTTATCCACCTGGACAGTATGCTCTCAATGGTGTACCTGGAGACGTTGGTGATGATCGTTATGGACACGCTGAATTTCCTGAGCTGCCTGAGGAGGAAGAGGTGTCGTTGTACCTTCCTGACCGTCACATCTACGTGGGAAGGCCAGGACGGGTTGTCAGTTCCCGTCACTCTGAGGGACTTGACCCTCTCCACCCTCTCCACCTCCGCTCCGTTGATGTAGATGGGGGTATGTCCTCATTTCTTCCTGAAGTCAATGATCAGTTCTTTAGTTTTGCCGACGGTGAGAGACAGGTAGTTCCTGTTGTACCGCGTCACCAAGCCCTGGATCTCCTCTCTGTATTCTGACTCGTCGTCGTTAGATATCTATCCTATCATGGTGATGTCATCAGTGAACTTGGAGGTGGTGTTTGTTTGGGATTAGGTTACACAGTGTGGGTGTACAGGGGGTATGGTAGGGGGCTCAGAATCCATCCTTGGAGGTGGGGGAAGGGGGTCAGTGTTGAGGGTTATGGTGGAGGAGGTATTGTTGTCAATCTTCACTACATGTGACTCCAAACCCACAGCGACGTGGCTCTTAACTTACCCTCTGGGCAATTAGGGATGGGCAATAAATGCTGGCCCAGCCAGTGATGCCCATGCCCCATAAATGAACAAAACAAATTGGGGCAGGATAAAGCAGATGGAAGTGTAGCCTGTCCTGAGGCGATTTCATCAGGGTTAAAGAATGTTTCCCCTTGCGGGACAAACTTGGACACAATTGAAAAGTAAGGACTCCCCCAACTGAAGACTGAGGTAAGGAGGAATTTCTTCTCTCAGAGACCATAAGACCATCTGACATAGGAGCAGAAATTAGGCCATTCAGCCCATCAGGTATCGTCCACCATTCAATCACGGCTGATATGTTTCTCAACCCCATTCACCCGCTTTCTCCCTGTAACCCTTGATCCTCTTGGCAATCAAGAACCTACCTATCTCTGCCTTAAATATACTCAATGACCTGGCCTTCACAACCCTCTGTGGCAATGAATGCCATAGATTCCCCACTCTCTGGCTGAAGAACAGTGTTCACAGCCCAGACCATCACGGAAGCCAACCTTCCATCCACGGCTTGCTGCTGCAGATAGGCTGCCAACATCATCAAAGACCCCTCCCACCCTAGTAATGATCTCCTACAACCAATTCTGTTAGGCAGACGATACAGAAGCTTGAACACACAGCAGGTTCAGGAACAGCTTTTTCCTGGCTGTTATTAGACTAATGAATGGACTCTTGCTGGTCTTGCTACCGCTGATCTCATCTAGTACATGCCCTGTGCAATATAACCTGTATGCCTCTGTTTAAGAATTTTTGATCGGTGCATCCTTGCTTAGTATGATCCTTTTGTACTGCTCATAAACAAATCTTTTCACTGTACCTTGGTACGCGTGACAATGATTAATAAATCAAATCAAAGACCTCAGGCGGGGTAGGAGCTGGTGGGTCAGGGACACTAATGTCACAAAAAGACTGCAGCCAGAGGGGTCTTGTGTGAGAATGGAACATTTGGGAAGGGGGAGCAAAAATCAATGGTATTCTTTAAAAGGATAAAAAACTGCAGGAAGCTGCAACACAAAGGGACTTGTGCGTGAAACACAGAAAGCTAGCACCCAGGGGGCAGCAGGGAATCAGGAAAGGTCACAGAATGTAGTCCCTTAGGGAAGTCTTACTGCAAACTGTATAAGGTGCTGGGGAGACCACACTGCCAGTGGTTGTGATCTCCTTACTGAATGAAAGGTATCGTTACACTGGAGGCGGTTCAGGGAGGGTTCACTCAGATAGTCCCTGGGATGGAGGGATTGCCTTATGAACCGAGGTTAAACAGGTTGGGTCTCTACTCCCTGGAGTATAGATGAACGTGAGGTAAATCTCATTGAAACAGATCAGATTCTCAACGTGCTTGACAGGGTCAATGCTGAGAGGCTGTTTCCCCTCATGGGAGGGTCGAGGGCCAGAGGGCACTGCCTCAGAATAAAGGGGCACCAACTGAAGACTGAGATGGGGAGGGATATCGTCTCTCAGGGGGTTGAGGGTCTTTGGAACTCCTCACCAAAGAGCTGTGGGGGGCAGAGTCCTTGTGGATATTTCAGGCTGGGGAATGAAGGGGAAAGGGCAGGAAAGGGGACGTCAGGAATGTTGGATCAGCCATGGGCCAACTTAATGGCGGAACAGGCTGGAAGGGTGACACAGGCTGGAGGGGCCGAATGGCCTCCTTCTGTTCCTCTTTCTTACGGCCTACATCTCAGACTGTTAGCTGGGAGACAGGTGGAGGTTGGCCCTTGCATGGAGGACAACGAGGTGGGTGTGATCGCGGAGGGGCGTGTGGGGAGTTTCTGTTCCCCCATAGGGGATGCCTGATGCACAACCTGACGGTGATTCTGTAACCGAGGACAGGTCGAGACAGTGAGAGAGATGGGATTGAGGTGGGGTGAAAACCAGCCCCACACCCTCAGACAGTGTCACCAAAGGGGCAGTCAATAAGAGGGGAACCAGGGGATGGGTTCAGATGGAGAAGTGTTGCTGGTGATTCCCTCACACGCTGTGATTGGATAACAATGGGGTGTTGGTAAACACAACCTGGCCTCCACACACAAGGACAGACAGGGGACAGAAACACAGAGAGTGCTGGAGAAACTCTGTACGGAGAGGAACAGAGTTAACCACCTCCAGTCCACTGACCCTTCATCAGAATGCTTTCCAAACATTGTTGTAAAAGGGTGGTGTATGCAGATTCTTCAAAGAGCTAGTACAGCACAATGGACTGAATGGCCATCTCCTACACAGTGCTGTTTTCCTTGGTATAAATACGGGGCTGGTGATGGGGAATCCTGAGCAGGGCAGTTTGAACACACTCTCTCTCTCTGTAGTCAGCCTCACCCAGCACTCAGGCAGCCTGACTCTGTAATTCTGGATAATTTCGGGCCCACAGCTCTGTCATTAACTGCTTTAAGTCTTTCATGTCTGAAATGCAGAGGCTGCAGATCCAGGAGCTGGTGATTAGCTGACATCATGCCTGCGGCTTTAGTAAATCTGGACATTCGGCAGAACCGAGCCCGGGTTCAGAGCATGGGGGCAGGAGGATGGGCGAGATGGGGTAACGTGGGACTGGGTGCTAATGGGGCATTCCACAGAGTGATGGGGATGGGGGTGGCAGCTACAACAAGATTAAAATCCTGCACAAAGACGCCAGCATTTGGACTGTATTCAGGTGATAGTTCCAGGGTAGCAGGTTTGAATTTCTGTTTTGGACTGGAGCGGTTGTGGGATGTGAACACTGGGGAATGGAATCTGATTAGCTCACATATTATGGGATGGCAATAAACACTGAGCTGTGTGAGGACTGTATCATGTCATGTCTAATAGTGGAGCTTTAATCTTGGTCGTCTGATAACACAACACTGAACCAATCATCCCATCAGAAGCAAATAGATTTCAGCAATACTTTTGATAAGGTTCAGTATGGTAGGCTGATGAGCAAGGTTTATCACAGGGGATCCAGGCAGAGTTAACCATTTGGATACAAAACTGGCTTCACATGAGACGACCAAGGGTGGTGGTGGAGGGTTGGTTTTCAGACTGGAGGCCTGTGACCAGTGGAGTGCCACAAGGATCGGTGCTGGGCCCTCTACGTTTTGTCATTTACATAAATGATTTGGATGCGAGCATAAGAGTTACAGTTAGTAAGTTTGCAGATGACACCAAAATTGGAGGTGTAGTGGACAGTGAAGAGGGTTACCTCAGATTACAACAGGATCTTGACCAGATGGGCCAATGGGCTGAGGAGTGGCAGATGGAGTTTAATTCAGATAAATGCGAGGTGCTGCATTTTCATCTCCTTTCCTTTCTCCATCTTTGAGTCTGGAGCTGAGATGGTGGGTCACAGGCTGCACTGACATTGGCGTGCATTGGGAATCCTGGTTTCAACAGCATGTCCGGGATGGGGCCTCATACAGATCCTGTAGTGGGGAAGCAGGCCCTTCAGCCCATCTATCCACACCGACCCTCTGAAAAACAACCCACCCGGACCCATCCCACAACCCAACCCATGCATCTCCCATGGACAATGTATCAAACCTGCACATCCCAGGACACTGGGCAATTCCCCATGGACAAGCCACCTGACCTGCACATCTTTGGACTGTGCGAGGAAACCCACCCAAACACAGGAAGAATGTGCAAACTCCACACAGACAGTGGCCCAAGACTGGAACTGAACCCGGGTTCCTGGCGCTGTGAGGCAGCAGTGCTAACCACTGAGCCACCGTGCACCACAGTGAGCTAGGCCTGAAGCCCGGACTCCTGGCTGTGTGAGGCCTGGTTCATAGCTCCTTGAAAGTGGAGTCGCAGGTAGATAGGATAGTGAAGAAGACGTTTGGTATGCTTTCCTTTATTGGTCAGAATATTGAGTACAGGAGTTGGGAGGTCATGTTGGGGCTGTACAGGACATTGGTTAGGCCGCTGTTGGAATATTGCGTGCAATTCTGGTCTCCTTCCTATCGGAAAGATGTTGTGAAACTTGAAGGGGTTCAGAAAAGATTTACAAAGATGTTGCCAGGGTTGGAGGATCTGAGCTATAGGGAGAGGCTGAACAGGCTGGGGCTGTTTTCCCTGGAGTGTCAGAGGCTGAGGGGTGACCCTGCAGAGGTTTATGAAGTCATAAGGGGATAAATAGGATATATAGATAAGGTCTTTTCCTGGGGGTGTGGGAGTCCATAACTAGAGAGCATAGGTTTGAAAGGGACCTACAGGGCAACGTTTTCACGCAGAGGGTGGAACGTGTATGGAATAAGCTGCCAGAGGATGTGGTGGAGGCTGGTACAATTGCAACATTTAAGAGGCATTTGGATGGGTATATGAATAGGAAGGGTTTAGAGGGATATGGGCCACACTGTTTGTGGGTCAGTGCTGAGGGAATGCCGCACTGTCGGAGGGTCAGTGCTGAGGGAGTGCCACACTGTTGGAGGGTCAATGCTGACGGAGCGCTGCACTGTTTGTGGGTCAGTGCTGAGGGAGTGCCGCACTGTCAGAGGGTGAGTGCTGAGGGAGTGCCGCACTGTCAGAGGGTCAGTGCTGAGGGAGTGCCGCACTGTCGGAGGGTCAGTGCTGAGGGAGTGCCGCACTGTCGGAGGGTCAGTGCTGAGGGAGTGCCGCACTGTCGGAGGGTCAGTGCTGAGGGAGTGCGGCACTGTCGGAGGGTCAGTGCTGAGGGAGTGGGCACTGTCGGAGGGTCAGTGCTGAGGGAGTGGGCACTGTCGGAGGGTCAGTGCTGAGGGAGTGGGCACTGTCGGAGGGTCAGTGCTGAGGGAGTGCCGCACTGTCGGAGGGTCAGTGCTGAGGGAGTGCCGCACTGTCGGAGGGTCAGTGCTGAGGGAGCTGTAGTTTTGTAGATGTTGTCTTTGGTGGGAGATGAGGTGAGGCCTGGTTTAAATGGTGGTGATGAGTGGACAGACTGTGATATGTTGTGAAAATAAATTTCTTTACGTTTCCGAGAAATGTTTGAGTGGCTCTTGCTGCAGGACCTGCTGGAATTGTGTTGCTGGTTTGGATCCTGATGGAGTCCTCCGAGAAACCACTTTCCCCAGAGACCAACCACAATGACACCAACACAGGCTTTATTTAACAGCAACGGAGGGAAGGAGAGCGCCAGGCACTGAGCTGGACACACACACACAGATTAAACATTAGCACACACTGAGCTTTCCAACAACAAAAACCACACACAGCCACCCCAGCACAGGCTGTCCCGGCGTGGGGCGGGGGGGGAGGAAACAATAAGGAGAATTAAATCAGGTTCCACAGCAATGTTTTCCCAGGACAGGGACAGCAAGGGGTTAGATACAGAGTAAAGCTCCCTCTACACTGTCCCCCCATCAAACACTCCCAGGACAGGGACAGCACGGGGTTAGATACAGAGTAAAGCTCCCTCTACACTGTCTCCCATCAAACACTCCCAGGACAGGGACAGCACGGGGTTAGATACAGAGTAAAGCTCCCTCTACACTGTCCCCCCATTAAACACTCCCAGGACAGGGACAGCACGGGGTTAGATACAGAGTAAAGCTCCCTCTACACTGTCCCCCATCAAACACTCCCAGGACAGGGACAGCACGGGGTTAGATACAGAATAAAGCTCCCTCTACACTGTCCCCCATCAAACACTCCCAGGACAGGGACAGCACGGGGTTAGATACAGAGTAAAGCTCCCTCTACACTGTCTCCCATCAAACACTCCCAGGACAGGGACAGCACGGGGTTAGATACAGAGTAAAGCTGCCTCTACACTGTCCCCCATCAAACACTCCCAGGACAGGGACAGCACGGGGTTAGATACAGAGTAAAGCTCCCTCTACACTGTCCCCCATCAAACACTCCCAGGACAGGGACAGCACGGGGTTTGATCCAGAGTAAAGGGTGTACTGTGACAGGCTGATATCAGCACAGCTCCCTTCCCATCCCCTCACGCTGCTCCACTGAACAGATCTGGAACAATCCCACGGCCTGGCGGAGAGGTTGGGGCTGGAGGGTGGGAGTGTGCTCAGGGTCACGGAGGTCCACGGGGATGGAGTTGGAGGAGGGAGATGGATGGGGGAGGATGGATGGGGGGAAGATGGTTGGGGTTAAGATGGATGGGGGGAGGATGGATGGGGGGAAGGTGGATGGGAGGAGGATGGATTGGGGGAGGATGGATGGGGGGAAGATGGATGGGGGAGGATGGATGGGGGGAGGATGGATGGGGGGAGGATGGACAGGGGAAGGATGGATGGGGGGAAGATGGATGGGAGGAGGATGGATGGGGGGAGGATGGATGGGGGGAAGATGGATGGGAGGAGGATGGATGGGGGGAAGGTGGATGGGGGGGGAAGATGGATTGGGGGAAGATGGATGGGGGGAAGATGGATGGGGGAGGATGGATGGGGGGAGGATGGATGGGGGGAGGATGGACAGGGGAAGGATGGATGGGGGGAAGATGGATGGGAGGAGGATGGATGGGGGGAAGGTGGATGGGGGGGAAGATGGATTGGGGGATGATGGATGGGGGGAAGATGGATGGGAGGAGGATGGATGGGGGGAAGGTGGATGGGGGGGAAGATGGATGGGGGGAGGATGGATGGGGGGAAGGTGGATGGGGGGGAAGATGGATGGGGGGAGGATTGACGGGGGGGGAAGGTGGATGGGGGGAGGATGGATGGGGGAGGATGGATGGGGAAAGGTGGATGGGGGGAAGGTGGATGGGGGGAAGATGGATGGGGGGAGGATGGATGGGGGGAAGATGGATGGGGGGAAGATGGATGGGGGAGGATGGATGGGGGGAAGGTGGATGGGGGGAAGGTGGATGGGGGGAAGATGGATGGGGGGATGATGGATGGGGGGAAGATGGATGGGAGGAGGATGGATGGGGGGAAGGTGGATGGGGGGGGAAGATGGATTGGGGGAAGATGGATGGGGGGAAGATGGATGGGGGAGGATGGATGGGGGGAGGATGGATAGGGGAAGATGGATGGGGGGAAGATGGATGGGGGAGGATGGATGGGGGGAAGGTGGATGGGGGAAGGTGGATGGGGGGAAGATGGATGGGGGGATGATGGATGGGGGGAAGATGGATGGGAGGAGGATGGATGGGGGGAAGGTGGATGGGGGGGAAGATGGATTGGGGGAAGATGGATGGGGGGAGGATGGATGGGGGGAAGGTGGATGGGGGGGAAGATGGATGGGGGGAGGATTGACGGGGGGGAAGGTGGATGGGGGGAGGATGGATGGGGGAGGATGGATGGGGAAAGGTGGATGGGGGGAAGGTGGATGGGGGGAAGATGGATGGGGGGAGGATGGATGGGGGGAAGGTGGATGGGAGGAAGATGGATGGAGGAGGATGGATGGGGGGAAGATGGATGGGGGGAGGATGGATGGGGGGAAGGAGGATGGGGGGAAGATGGATGGGGGGAAGATGGATGGGGGGAAGATGGATGGGGGAGGATGGATGGGGGGAAGGTGGATGGGGGGAAGATGGATGGGGGGAGGATGGATGGGGGGAAGATGGATGGGGGGAAGATGGATTGGGGGAAGATGGATGGGGGAGGATGGATGGAGGGAAGGTGGATGGGGGGAAGATGGATGGGAGGAGGATGGATGGGGGGAAGGTGGATGCGGGGAAGGTGGATGGGGGGAAGATGGATGCGGGGAAGGTGGATGGGGGGAAGATGGATGGGGGAAGATGGATGGGGGGAAGATGGATGGGAGGAGGATGGATGGGGGGAAGGTGGATGGGGGGAAGATGGATGGGGGGATGGTGGATGGGGGGGAAGATGGATGGGGGGAAGATGGATGGGGGAGGATGGATGGGGGGAAGGTGGATGGGGGGAAGGTGGATGGGGGGAAGATGGATGGGGGAGGATGGATGGGGGGAAGGTGGATGGGGGGAAGGTGGATGGGGGGAAGATGGATGGGGGGAGGATGGATGGGGGGAGGATGGATCGGGGGAGGATGGATGGGGGGAGGATGGACAGGGGAAGGATGGATGGGGGGAAGATGGATGGGAGGAGGATGGATGGGGGAAGGTGGATAGGGTGAAGATGGATGGGGGGAGGATGGATGGGGGGAAGATGGATGGGGGGAAGATAGATGGGGGGAGGATGGATGGGTGGGGAATGTGGATGGGGGGAGGATGGATGGGGGGAGGATGGATGGGGGGAAGGTGGATGAGGGTAAGATGGATGGGAGGAGGATGGATGGGGGGAAGATGGATGGGGGGAAGATAGATGGGGGGAAGGTGGATGGGGGAATGTGGATGGGGGAAGATGGATGGGGGGAAGATGGATGGGGGGAAGGTGTATGGGGGGAAGATGAATGGGGGGAGGGCGGATGGGGGGAAGGTGGATGGGGGGAAGATGGATGGGGTGAGATGGATGGGGGGAGGATGGATGGGGGGAAGGTGGATGGGGGAAGATGGATGGGGGAGGATGGATTGGGGAGGATGGATGGGGGGAGGATGGATGGGGGGAGGATGGATGGGGGGAGGATGGATGGGGGGAGGATGGACGGGGGGGAAGGTGGATAGGGGGAGGATGGATGGGGGGAGGATGGATGGGGGGAAGGTGGATGGGGGGAAGATGGATGGGGGGAGGATGGATCGGTGAAGGTGGATGGGGGGAAGATGGATGGGGGGAGGATGGATGGGGGGAAGGTGGATGGGGGGAAGGTGGATGGGGGGAAGATGGATGGGGGGAAGATGGATGGGGGGAAGATGGATGGGGGGAAGATGGATGGGGGGAAGATGGATGGGGGGAAGGTGGATGGGGGGAAGATGGATGGGAGGAGGATGAATGGGGGGAAGGTGGATGGGGGGAAGATGGATGGGGGAAGATGGATGGGGGGAAGATGGATGGGGGAGAAGATGGATGGGGGGAAGGTGGATGGGGGGAAGATGGATGGGGGGAGGATGGATGGGGGGAGGATGGATGGGGGAAGGTGGATGGGGGGAAGGTGGATGGAGGAGGATGGATGGGGGAAGATGGATGGCGGGGAAGGTGGATGGGGGGAAGGTGGATGGGGTGGGAAGGTGGATGGGGGGGGGAAGGTGGAGATGGATGGTGGAAGATGGATGGGGGGGGCGTAAGATGGAGATGGATCGTGGGGGAGATGGAGATGGATGGGGGGATGGGAATGGAGGAGGATTGGAGATGGGGGATTGGGAAATGGAGGAGTGGGGTTAAGGAGATACAGGACAGGAGTCTCTGAGGAACAGTGAGGTCACCAAGAACTGAACAAAACACAGACTCCCCCCTGTCCACTTGCCCCCAACCCATGCACCTCTGGACACCTCCCCCCACCCCAACCTACTACCCCCATCTCCACCCCCTCCCCCTCAGGCCATGAGCCCAGTGTGGTTTTACTCTGTCACAGGATGAGGGCGCCACAAGCCGGGCCAGCATTTATTACCCAGAGGGCCCTTAAACACCAACCCCATCGCTGTGGGTCTGGAGTCACGTGTAGGCCCTTCCCCCCTTCCCTAAAATCCATTCGTGACCTGGATGGATTTTCCCAACAATCAGCAACAGATTCACGGTCACCATCAGACGCTCAATTCCAGATGTTGACGGCCGAGGGTTACGTTCCTGGGCTCCCCGGGTTAACACTTTACTGATAACACCATGACGCCATTTCGCCTCCTGGTGGCCATTCTTGAAAAGCCCCGATTAATGACTGACTGCTCAGCTGTGGTGGGCATCGTGGCTGTGGCTGGAGCCGGGTCATTGGTCGGTTCCTGCGATGGGTGACTCCCAGTCGGACGGAGGTCTCACTGCCCTGGCACCACCCCGGGGTGATGCCTTACATCGTAGTCTGGGTCAGCTCACCCACGGGGTCCCTCACCAGGGAAGGGGGATGGGGGGGGGGGGAGGTGGGAGGCTGGGCTACTCGACCAGGTAAGGCAGCGCCTGCAACATCACTCCCGTTGTCTGACCCAACGCCCACAGCCCAATGGGGGATGGCTGACCTCGGCCAATCAGCTCACTCCCCATGGGGCACAGAGGGCAAGGCAAGCCCGTCCAATGGCAGTGGAGGGAGGGAGTGGGGAATTATGGGGAGTGGGGGGCAGGAGTCGGGGAGGGTTGGGGGATGGAATGGGGTGGGAACAGAAACACAAGGAGATCACCACCAAGCGACCCGGGGAGCTTCCGGAATGTTCCATGGCTCCACAGGCAGGACGTCAGTGACCGTGGGATACTGGGACCCCAAGGGAATGGGGTGGGGGTCAGTGTACCCCTGGGGGAGGGGGAGGAGATCAGGGTGCCCCTGGGGGAGGGGGACGGGGACAGTGTACCCCTGGGGGAGGGGGAGGGGGTCAGGGTGCCCCTGGGGGAGGGGGTCAGAGTTGAGAGGGAGGGGGTCAGTGTACCCCTGGGGGAGGGGGATGCGGACAATGTACCCCTGGGGGAGGGGGTCAGTGTGTCCCTGGTGAAGGAGGAGGGGGTCAGTGTGCCTCTGGGGGAGGAGGAGGGAGTCAGTGTACCCCTGGGGGAGGGGGAGGGGGTCAGGATACCCCTGAGGGAGGAGGAGGGGCTCAGGGTTGAGAGGGAGGGGGTCAGTGTACCCCTGGGGGAGGGGGAT